>NC_137603.1:55582501-55715001 GCF_963280865.1 Gymnoscopelus braueri
GAAAACATGCTTGACAGATTATAACTGGTTCAACTATTTTGCCAATACAAAAAGTATGCAATCAACTAATGCCTAGATGTTTTGGGGAGAGACTATTCAAAAAGTGTTATGGAATCTTTACAAAGTATTTGTGTTCATATAGACAAATGACACCCAATGAGTGATGGAGTGAGTGTATATTGGAATATGTATTTGTAGAACTAGCTTTTCCAGGGTCTTAGTCAGTAAGAAAATAGTTTTTTTCCCCATTCATACACACATGAATATTGATCAAACAATAAAAAACAAGGATCAGTCAGAAACATCACATAATCACACACCTACTTCAATCCACATGGTATTGCAGTGGACATTCTTCTAATTGTTTGTCATGTTACAGTCAGGGGTGATTTAAGGGTGGTTTACTTAAATAGTTCCCTCTAAGTGTAGTCTAAGATGTATGGGAATGTGATTGGCACTGTAGCCTCGGCCACTAACAACAACAGGGCAAACCAATAACTGTACTTCATTTGAAAGGGTGAACAACACTGGCCATGAAACAAAGACATTTCATCCAGGTTAATTGCACTCTTGACAAAATCTTGTAATTCAAACCAGTATGATTTTGCTTGAACAAGACACAGAACCACCAACAGCTTTGGAGATCAATTGTAAATTATAGTTACAGGAGAGTATTAATACCTGTGACCACAAGAGCTGTAACTTATCTTTTGTCCCACATGTAGCCTACAGTATGTGAAAATATTTCAGTCCAGCTTTAAACAAAAACATTGATAGTACTAGAAAAAGTGCTCCTCGGAGCACAGGTCTCCGCCAGGTCAGGAGGGTTATTGTGGCCTCCTGGTGGCAGAATAATACGCCAATGTCCCTAATACAATGGGCAATGATGACTGATGCCAAGGTCAAAAACGCCACTAACTAAGATCAGATCACCATTCAATCAAGTATAATATACAAAAATTGACCATATTATGGTCAGTTTTATAATTTATTTTGTTGCTGTGTTAAGTTAAGGGTGCTGCACAGCTAGAGGGTGCTACACAGTAGATGAGGAGATGTTGTCAACAGCTCAGCTCACCGTGGTGATGGACGAGGACGATCGTCTTTGCTCCGTCCACAAACCAGGTGGGAAATCGCTGTTCGCAGGGAAGCTGGAGGAATGCATCAAATGAACAATGACAAAGCCTGAAGGCAGCGGCATGAATATAAATGCTCAATTTAAATCTGAAACTTGTATTGTCCACTGTCAATATATACAGTATATGTCCATTTCCTTTTTTCCATAGCAATAAAACTGCTGACACAAAATAAATACTAATAATAATTCACACAAATATTCAGGTATGTACTTCCTTGCCCTCCTGGCAGCATCCACAAGTGGTTTCTGAGATTATCCGTGGAGGGATGGGCAGATAGACGGACACACACAGAGGCCCTTGATCTGGTGTTCACATTAAGGCCCCAGTGAAATTAATTCTACTCCATTCTATTTCACTGACAAGCAAAAAGCTTGCATATCACTGACTATTGTGACCATGTTCCCCTTCCATATTCCACTGTTAACTCTTCATCTTCATTCTGTTATGGAATTCTGTTCTACATGTTATTAACAATCCTCTCAGATGGGAGATCCTTAGACAAGGACTTATTAGTAAATGAGGGTTTGTGTCATATGGCATATCCTTCTTGACATGAAAAGTATGAGAACTATGTCAAGGTTGTCACTCAATAACACATTACATAAGTTCTCTATTAGTGAATTGAATACTATCATGTAAAAAAAGGGATACAACACCTCCTAATCTTTTCTCTCTATGAAGGTGAACACCATTATAATTATTCAGTGTATATATATTAGTGACTCTAGTTCTTTGGGCCAGGTTTCAGTAAGTGCAAGAAGTTATATGTCAAGCTGCTGGACAACACAATATTTTCCCATGGTTTTGGGGGAGACTACGTATATTGAAGTGAAAAGAGGACACAGAAAGAATGAATTAAATTGACTCGTTATAGTATTCAGTGTATGGACTTCATTAAAACAAATAGAGTCAGCATCAAAACAGCCATTATAACAAGTGATTTTCATCATTAATGTCAAAAGGGTTAAACACAATTAAGGTGCTCAGAATTACCCTGAGATCTATCCCCAGAAATCAGATTAACACATTCAATGTTATCGAGATCGTGGTAAGGAACCATCATAATGCAGTCATTGCAAGCAAGACCATAGCCATGGTTCACATGGCGCTCGTCTGTCACAAGTGTCATGGCACAACTTGTTCCTGGTTTAAAAAATGTCTCCATTTACAACCCAATCTACATAAACGTTCAGATTTCAAATAAAAAGTGCTTACCCCACGGCCACAGATGTAACAAGTTAAAACGCTCGGGTCTAAGTACCCGTATCTTCTGTATTGTTCAATAAAAAGTATTTTCAAGCCGATCGGCCATTTTCTTAAAGTTTCTTTCATCTGCTTTCAACTACGCGACCCTATCGGTTGAGAGGTGTATTGCACTCTTATACATTATAACTATTAGAAGAAAATAGCCGCTGATTGGATTAAAATGCTTTTATTGAACAATACGGAAGATACGGGTACTTGGACTCGAGCGTTTCAACTTGTTACATCTTGAACTTTTACATGGGCCATGGTAGGCCTACACCATTTTATTTACATATTAAGTAAGATTACACTTTCATCAGCCAACTTAAAACAATACAAAAGCAGATGACATGATTGTGTTGCACAAAGTGATTGTACATTAATATAAGTATGAATTTATTGTAGTATATTATTATAGTATTATATTATCATTATATATATATATATTACATTCTGTCAGTGACGGTCTTGAACAAAATATAATGGGTAACATTAATAAGGCTTTTATTCCTGAGGTGGGGAAACATGTTTTCTGTGAAGTTTAAAGTGTTTTACTGATGCAACATGAATTATCAACGTCACACCCAAATTGTGTCCCTATCGAATCTCGTCTGTCTTCTACACTTCCTGTTTCTTATGCAATCTATTAATAATAATGATCGATATTTTTCCAATGTTGACTTTTAGTCATTAAAGTTTAGTGACTTTAATGACCAGAAAGAGTCTTTTCTCTTTTTAATTCAAAATTGAAACAAAAATAAATAATCATTTATTTTTATCGCGCATAAACCGTTGAACAACAAGTTCAAGTTTTATTTGAAAACATCATAGCATAACAATATGAATTATGATGTTTCTGACAGTAAAATAATTGAATAAAACAAGAATAAAACAAGAGGACCGCTCTATAAAATACTAAAACTAAAACTAATCATCAATCAAACATCAACATCAATAAAAATGTCTCTATTTCTTATGATAAAGTGTGTAGGCTCTTGGGAGGAAGGTCATCTGGTGCCTTAGCGTGTTACTCACAGGTTGTGTGAGTGTCCTGCCATTCCTTAGGTTGTAGCGACTTGTATTTGCAGACAGCCTCTGAATCATTGGACTAGTCCCTTCAGTCAGCATTCGGTTGAATTCTCTTAGGGTGGCCTCCTCTCTCCTGGACTCCAGAGTAGGGAAGGAATTAGTTGGTATCCCAATGATGCGGCAGCACCTTCTCTGTAGACATTCCAGTTCCTGAATCAGGTATTTTGGAAGGCCGCCCCAGACAGGTGAAGCATATTCCAACACTGGTCTGATGAAGGTCACGTATACCTGGGTCAGCACATCTGGAGGGAGCTGCGCTCGTTTGGCCACACTCAGATAATGGACCCTTGGTTGAGCCTTCTTTAACATGAACTGAACTTGAGCGTCCCATTTCAGGTCAGAGGAGAGCTGTATTCCAAGGAGCTTGAAAGTGTCCACCCTTTCTATTGCCTGGTTGTTCAAAACAATAGGAGGAGGTGTTGGTCTATTTTGAGGCTCCCTGAGACTGATAACCATGTCCTTTGTTTTTCCAGCATTGGCAGCTAGGCAGTAGGTCTGACCCCAGGCTGTAACTGCTTCAACAGCTGCTTGCATCTGTCCTGGAAGGGAGCCCATGAGATGTTCAGTGAGAGTCAAATCATCTGCATATTTAATTGGCTCAACACTAGTTGGCAACAGGTGGTCGAGAGAGTTCATACAGAGAACAAAGAGGAGAGGGGATAGTACCCCACCTTGAGGGACGCCAGCTAAAACTGCCTGCGGTTTAGAAAAATGGTTTCCCCATTTGACTGTTTGCCTCCTATCCTCTAAATAACTCTGCACTGTTAGCCAAATGTTTTTCGATGCACCAAGCATTTTCAGTGAATGAAGATCATGATGACAACCTGCGGCTGCGCAGAAATCTGACCAGCAGCGGCGCTAACGGTGAGAACTTAAGGTGAGTTCAATTTTACTTCTACTCCACTACAGGCAAATATTGTAGTTACTAGTTACTTTGTAGATTTTGATTATTACAAAACATACATTAACCACTTCAGCCCTATATGTTTCGGCTGTTTGAAAATAGCCGATCTACAAGCTCATAGCAGCACTCGGTGCCGCGCTTATATGAGCTTGTATATCTGTTATCTTTGAATAGCCAACGTATAAAAGGTTCAAGTGATTAAAATGATTGTGATCCTATGACTGTTAGCTACTTTTACTGGGGACCGGGCGCTGATACTTTTACTTCTACTCCACTACAGGCAAATATTGTAGTTACTAGTTACTTTGTAGATTTTGATTATTACAAAACATGCATTAACCACTTCAGCCCGTTTGAAAATAGCTTATCTACAAGCTCACAATGCATCGTGATGCATTGTGAGCTTGTAGATCTGCTATTTTCAAAATATTTTTAGATATTATTAATCATACATTTGAAAACTTGTGAAATGGGACATTCTGCATAATGAGTACTTTCTACTTTTGGCACTTTGAGTAAATTTCGATACCAATACTTTACTTACTTTTACTCAAGTAAATTTTGAATTCCGGACTTTTACTTAACAGTAGCCTACTTCTACATTGCAGTAATGATACTTTTACTTAAGTAAAAAATGTGAGTACTTTTTTACACCACTGGCTTTTGTCATTTGAACTACATGTTTATTGCTCTCTCTCTCTCTCTCTCTCTCTCTCTCTCTCTTCCCCCCCCCCCCCCCATATCAGGTACCATGTCAGATCATGATGACAGTGGTTATTTCACCGATAATTTTTCAGACACCACTAGTGAAGACAGTGGGATCGTCGAGGACTTGAACTCTGACTCAGATGACAGTGGGATGGGGGAGTTGGACAACTTTCCAGTACCTCAAAACAACGCCCCCCCTCACCCAGACATCCGAGACAGAGCATGACCACCCATTCAAAGTGAAAATTACGTTTTTTTTCCTTTATATATATATATATGTATATACATCATTAATTAAGTCAAAGCAAAAACTAAGATGTAAACAAAAACTAGTCAACTCCTGAAAGTATTTGCACACTTTACAACTGAAATCAAACACCAAACTGAAGGACAAAAAAAATACTAAAATAACTCTTCATGACTATAGTAGATTGTAGAGCAAATTTGCTAGAAATCACCTCATCAATACTTTAATGGCTAACTATTGTATAGGCAAATTCTGAGCTTGTTTTTGGATATGTTTTAGTACGTGTGCATCCAAATTAAGCCCTGACTTTCTCCTCAGACCGTCCCCACCCCCCAGCGTCTCCCAGCTGTCCCCTGACTCCCTGGTCTTGTCCTGGTCGGGTCCCAGCTGCGGGACCCGACCGCTGCGGCGGTCGGCGAGCCAAGTGAGGAGTCTGCCTGTGTCAAGATGTCCACTGCAGGTCACTTCATTACGATGCTGCATTTTTATTTATTTAAAGGAGAGCAGAAAGAGGAGATCCAGTCATATGTGACTATACCCATTGACACCACTCACAGCGCCAAGGACCACTACAACGTGCACGAGAAGCTGGGAACGTAAGTATGGATTGTGCAGGTGAATGTCTCAAATGTTTACGCATACTGTATATGTATTCGTCGCCTCGTTGATAGGTGATAGAAACTACAGGGATGTGCAACACAGTCATGCAGCATAAACCTATAACACCACAACTACACAGGAAATCCTTAGAGTTCCTTTTGGTTACATTTGTGCACTCTTGTTTGGTGTTAAATTAACCCCGAAGATCTTACTGTGTAGATTTGTGTTTTTTACTGAGCACTCTTAACCCATTAAAACCAGGAAAGCGATCTGTAATTTTAGATTTTAGCGTTGGCTATTTAAAAATAGCAGATCTACAAGCTCGCAGCGCGGCACAAACATTTTTGAAACATTGTTTCAAACTTTTTGAATATATATATATATTTTTTTACACAAATCTTCACTTCTGGGGGTCCCTGGCACTAAACATTTTCAGATGGGGGTCCGCGGCCAAATAAAATATGTCACTTTGGGGGTCCTTGACAGGAAAACGTTTGAGAACTACAGATTTAGAAGGCATTTGTAGAATCGGCCTCAGATCTTAATGGGTTTAACTAGTGGAGCCTCCAGGATGCCTCATGCTCTCTTTTTTGCATAAATCAAAATTCCAGAGGGAAGTTTGGCCAGGTGTTCAGACTGTCCCACAAGGAGACCGGCCAGGTGTGTGCGGGGACGTTCTACCGAGGCCGCACCTCCAAGGACAGGGCGGCGGCGCGCCAGGAGATGGAGCTGATGAACTGTGTCCATCACCCCAAACTGTGCCAGTGTCTGGCCGCCTACGACACACGCGCTGAGATGGTCATGGTCATGGAGTTGTGAGTATATATCCAAAGCGTAACGGAGACCACCTCCAACAGAAAAAGGCTTCATAATGGGAGTGCATTGTTGAAGTTTACTGAATTACATTGCAGAATGCCTTTTTTGCTGGCACAAAAAAGCGGGCCTGCTTTCAAAAGGACATTTTAACACAAATCTATTACGGGAGTCAGCAGACACAAAATATTTTCAGATGGGGGGTCCGCAGTCAAATACATATTTATTTGGGGTCCTTTACATGAAAATATTTGAGAACCACTGCTCCAAAGTAACTTTAATAACCTTTAATGACCTTTAATAACCATAGCCAAGCAGATAACCAAGATGACATGTAATGTTTTCTCACGGCATGTGGCCTGTGTGTCTGTGTGTTGTGTGCATGCAGCATCACGGGTGGGGAGCTGTTTGAACGCATCCTGGATGACGACTTTGAGCACACGGAGCCAACTAGTGCATGCTACAATGCAGGGTTGCAGTACGTTCACAAGCAGAACATCGTGCACATGGACCTCAAGATCATCGACTTTGGTTCGGCTAGAAAACTGGGTTAGTTAAAGTTGCTGTAGGATTTGTGTTTGGCTGGGGCAGAGGTGTGCTATCATTGGTTGTAGTCAGTGTTATTACAAAATCACATAGTGTGCGTACGTACGTACACTATGTGTACCATATTTTACTCTATAATAGCTAATGTTTTTCCTTTTTTTTGTTTTCTCCTCCCCCCATGTAAAGCTTATTTGGGTACTATATACATTTTTGTAATTATTATTATTATATTTACATATACATTATCCCCTTCTTCCAGAGCCTGGTAAAACCTTGAAAAGCATGGAGGGGACCGCAGAGTTTGTGGCTCCTGAAGTCATTAACTTTGAGCCTGTTGGTTTGGAGTCTGACTTGTGGAGCATTGGAGTTATCTGTTTTATTCTGTAAGTAAAACCTCAAACTGTTCTGTCCTGTAGCTGTTGTCACAGTAAAAAGAAAAGCATGCCTAAAAAATGTGTCTCTAAATAAAAGTGACAAAGCGTTGATCTTTATCGCCATCTGCTGGTGTTTCTAGCCATTAACGAGACACTTGCAGTGCTTCACAGTGGCACCAAGTTCTTACAAAGAAAATGTACTTCTACACCAACTGTTGTTGCCAATAATGTGTTTTCTAAATCAACATTCCAGGTTAAGTTATGGCTAGAAGTATTATTTATTGTATATTTTAAATTGACAGGTATAGCCTATACCTGCCTAAATAATGTTATGTAGCTGCGTATTACAAACCTATACCTATAGCTACATAAATGTATTTAGGCACTGTCTGCCACACCACCTTCATGTATTACTCTATTCATGTTCACTCTGTCTTTTGTCTAGCTTTTAGGGGTGAAACAATGAATCTAAACATTGATTCAAATGATCAGTTAAGTGATTTACAGTATCATACAATTTATAATATGTGCTATTCATGTAAGCTTTTCTTTTCAACTGCTGGGTAAATGTGTTAATCAATTTCAAGATGTCTTAGGTTCATATAACTTGTGATGCTCATTTACCATCCTTTTGTTCTTCAGCTTTATTATACTATGGTCTAAATTAAATCGAATATATTGACAGATAAATGGATTATAAAAATATTAATTGCAGCCCTAAAACAACTTATTGGATTCATTCTGGTGATATAAGACTATAATATATTTCCACTTGAATGCCTGAAAGTCTGCGTATGTTCTGCAATGTAATATTACGGTGTCCTGTTGCCACAATCATAGACTGTACCTTGTCATTAGTCTTGTGTCAGTTTTTGTTGTATTGCAACAGCACCAGATGCCACACAACATTCCATGTGTTTTGACTCATTTTTTAAAAACTTGTTTCCTGACGCAGGCTTAGTGGTGAGTCTCCATTCCAGGGGAACAGTGATGGAGAGACACTGGCACTGGTGACAGCTGGCACTTATGAGTTTGATGAGGAAAGCTTTGAGGACATCTCTGAAGAGGCGAAGGACTTCATCAGCTCCCTGCTGAAGAAAGACCCCAGGTTTGACTTCTTAAGTGAATGGCATCTGCTGTTTCATATTCTCAAATTAGTTGGTACTTGGAACTAAACTACTGCTGCTTATTATGGTGGATTTGCAATCTGTCCAGCTGAATTGAACCGCCCACCTAATTATTACTAAAAGACCTACCATGATGTCAATGAATGTCCTGTTGCTTGCTGAAAAATAACATTTTCAAGCTACAGTAGTTTCTATTCTCAGGTGAGATATTATAACTTCATAGAAGAGACAGCAATGTGGCATTGTGATGAGTAAAATGTAAACACAGGGAAGCAGAAAAATCATGGGTTTGCGTCCCTAATAATAATAATGATGATGATAATGATAATAATAATAACAATAACAACAATGACTTTCTGATCCAATCCAGTGTTAATTTTGACAGCAAATTGTAGTCTTAGTCTTTTGAATAACCCACCATTTAGTTTTAGTCCTATTTTAGTCTTCTGAAATTGTTTAGTCTTAGTCTAGTCTTAGTCGACTAAATATCAAAACCATAGTCTTTTAGTCTTTTAGTCTTAGTCAAAAACAATTACACTGCAGCAAATTCTGATTTAGTTTTAGTCCTTTGAATAACACACCATTTAGTTTTAGTCCTATTTTAGTCTCCTGAAATTGTTTACTCTTAGTCAAGTCTTAGTCAACTAAATATCAAAACCTTAGTCTATTAGTCTTAGTCGACAAAATTAACACTGTGTTCCACTGTGGTGCTCCAGATCCAGGCTGTCCTCTGATGAGGCGTTGGCCCACCCATGGATGCTCTCTTTCTCCCCTCTGAACCGCAGACCCACCAAGTCCCTCAACAAGGAGAAGATACGAAGATTCCTGGTCAAGCGCAAGTGGAAGGTAACACACACACACACACACACACACACACACACACACACACACACACACACACACACACACACACACACACACACACACACACACACACACACACACACACACACACACACACACACACACACATTCATGTGAGAGAAATAATTGATTCTGGAAAGGGGGGTTGGTCTTGTCAAAGTCTGGTTGTTTAATTTTAATTGATCAACTGATTATTAAACAGTCTAATGACATGCAAGATATCCTACCACTCTCTCAGTAGGTCTCTCGATTGGTCTGCCTTTAGGAACTGTCTCAGGAAGCGTGTGAGACAGTAGCTGTATCTCAAGCAGGCTGTGAGTCAGTGTTGTAACGTAGACTCCTCCTGTCATGGTAATACATTTAGTTTTAATGTAATAATAACATCAGTTGCAGCTCTCTACATCAATGCTTTCTCCCTGTATTAGAGTGGTTGTTGTGACGTTATAGGGCTGGGGCTTGGGTCGGTGCTAGATAGCAGGTAGATTCATAAATAGTTCAAACGTGTTTCTTTAAAATACATCAGTGCATTTTGAGCAAATAATCCTTTTTATGAAGTTTATGGTTGAGGATTCCAAAAATACAATTGTTAACAAAATGTTGGTGTTGTGTAAGCAACGGTCTTACAATCTGCATATCGTCACTTTTGGGCACAAAACTCCATATTTCATCTCTTTATGTTTTTCTTTTCTTTTTTAAAATATAAATTAATCGTAATCGTATGACGGTGCCAGGCAAAAGTAGCAAAAATGCTACAAGCTCACAACGTATCATTATGAGCTTGTAGATCTGCTACTTTTTGATACATTTTAAAATATGAAGGTTTTTGCCTATAATGACAGGCCCAAAATAGGGATACCAGCTTGAAAGTGGGTTTCTGTGGCCAACATACAAGATTTTGTGACGTGACGGTATGTGATGTGAATAATAAGAATGAGAAGGTTTTAAAGTAATTTAGTAAGTACTGTACATACAGTCAGAGCAGATGGTGTATCACTGCCCTTCAGTTGGAGCGAGTCAGCTTGTTTTTATGTTTATTAGTATTCAACACTGCATGTAGCAGCTGTACTACTTTACTTTTATTTGTATAGTGCAGTGGTGGAAAAAGTAAAAAAAATATCCTTAATTCAAGGTATCGATATTGCAATGTAGAAATACTTTTACAAGTAAAAGTCAGATTTTCAAAATGTACTTGAGTAAAAGTACAAAGTATTGGCATCAGAATATACTTAAAGTACCAAAAGTGAAAGTACTCATTACGCAGAAGGTCCCATTTCACAAGTTTTCATATGTATAAAATGTATTAGAAAAATCCTTTGAAAATAGTGAGCTTTCAGATCGGCTATTTTCAAATATAGCCGGAATATATATATATAGGGCTGAAGTGGTTAATGTATGTTTTGAAATAACAATCAAAATCTACAAAGTAACTAAAGTTTTCAAATAATTGTAGTGGAGTAAAAAGTACAATATTTGCCTTTGAGATACATGTAGTGGAGTAGAAATTGGAAATACTTTAGTAAAGTAAAAATACCTAAAAAGTGTACTTAAGTACAGTACTTGAGTAACTGTACTTAGTTACTTTACACCACTGTGTATTGCTGCTCTTCAGTTGGAGTGAGTCAGCTTGTTTTTATATTCATTAGTATTCAACACACTGTTGCAGCTATACTACTGTACTCTACTTTGATTTGTATAGTGAAGGGTTCTGCTGAGCGTGCATGCTCTTTATATCTTGCATCACATTTCATACAGTTAGACGTACCCACTGTGTATAAACAGTGCCAAGTACAACACTGCCAAGTACTAAAATCTTCTACCATTGGCCATGTGACAGTAAAATTATAA
Organism: Gymnoscopelus braueri; assembly: GCF_963280865.1. Classification (NCBI taxonomy): domain Eukaryota; kingdom Metazoa; phylum Chordata; class Actinopteri; order Myctophiformes; family Myctophidae; genus Gymnoscopelus; species Gymnoscopelus braueri. The sequence continues at coordinate 55,594,003 of NC_137603.1, forward strand.
TGATACTACATTTGAGTGCTTCAAAAAACAAAAACAAATACAGTTAGTGCTTTCCAGAATCAATAAAAGTATTAAATGCAGTAAAGTTATAACAAAGAAAGAGCAAGAAGAGTCATGAAAATTGCAACATAAATGTAACAGTGAACAAAGAAAGTTAATGACAGTGAAAAGTGGGCCTGGGTATGTATCAAACACAGCACTGAGATCCAGAAGGATTAAGATGAAGCCGGCATGCTTAACATCTTTAACTACTCCAGAACGCACTCTCTGTGCTACTATTGCTATTTGAACATTGTTAACTTACAGCTGCTGTTGTTGATTAATAAATAAGATTTAACATACGTTTTTCTAGAAAATCAGCAAAGAATGGCTGTTTGGAATAGAGGTCTGCAGTTGCCGATGGCAAGGAGATTGAGCTTTTGGTTCTTAAGACCTGAGGCCGATTCGACAAATGCCTTCTAAATCAGTAGTTCTCAAACGTTTTTGTGCCAAGGACCCCCAAAATGATAGGTATTTGGCCACGGACCCCCCCATCTGAAAATGTTTTGTGGTAGGGGCAGGGACCCCCAGAAGAGAAGATTTATGTAAAAAAAAAATCAAAATTGTTAAAAGTGTTTCAAACACTTTCAAGATTTAAAAATGATGTAAAGATGTAAGATGTAAAAAAAATAGCAGATGTACAAATTCGCAGCGCAATTGTAATAATATAAAGTATCAAAGTGAATATATTAGTTGTAGTTAATAGCATAACTGTTGATGATGCCATTACGCTATGCTTAGTACTTTGTTTGGATTGGATTAACTTGAATTAGTTAATTTGTTTATTTAATTCAATTACATTATTTTATTTTATTTTATGTTCTATAATTGTTCGCCCTACTAACTTATCTAGATACACTGATTCATAATTCACAGTTTAAAGTATCACAATATAATTTAATATTGATCTCTTGATTTCGTTTTTGCAGTATATTGCAAGTATAATAATAAGTATAGATAGTTCATTAGCGCCTCCTACAGTATTTCTGTGTTCATAGCCACTGACTTTACTGGGGGACCTGATGACACTTTTGCTATGTTTGCTATGGAAACTATAAGCAACACTTCTTCATATCAAACAAATGCATCTCTGAGTCTGTCATGAATTGATTACTTCCTCTTCTGTGTTTGATACAGAAGTACAGCACTGCTATGTCTGTTCTATGCATGTATTTCTAGGTTTTACACTGTGTACAGTATAACTTCTACTGTATATCTAGAGCAACTTTCACACATGCACTGCAATCCTGAACTTGTCTAGTAATTTCCAGGAGGGGCTGTATGTGAGAACACAAATGTCCAACTCAGTAGGACCTGACATGCAACAGACTTGACACTGTCCACTCCCCGTTACCAAGTCTGTTTAATGTCCGACTGAGCACCATGGGCTCAATGTGTGAATAGACTTGGTTTGTACAATAAGCATGACACTGGCTTTTCTCCTGGATGACTCACTGACTCAGTCAGTCATTCTGCTTGGGTTACATCCACAGAGACCTGGCTGCATTACTCAATAACAATGTTCTACAAAGCAGCCACGGCCCAACAGAACAACAGCCAGGAGCTTTTGGGTGGTGGTGGAGTTCTGAGTCAAACTGGGGACAGTTTAATACTGTACTCACATACTGTACTTTTATAATGCACTCACTTGATAATGGTTGACCTTGCTTAGACGTCTTACTTTTCTTTTAGACTTCTGAGTTTGCCCTTTTCTTCCCTAAATATGTTCTAATTAATCTGGCTTAAATGTCCAGGTAACAGTGTAAAACATAGGCTATAGTATAGCTGCAATGAAAATACATTGTCCATGATATTCTATCTACCAACTAGGCCAATATCTAGCTCTTTAAGCTGCTTCCACACATGCACTGCAACCCTGAAGGAGGGGCTGTATGTGAGAATGCAAATGTCGGAATCAATAGGACCTGACATGCAACGGAATTGACGCTGCCAGCTCCCTAGTCTGTGTAATGCAGGACCGAGCCCCATAGGCGGTGGGCCCTATCTTGCTCCAGGTGCAGGTGTCATTGTTAGTTTTTGTCATGTTAACGCCCACGTTGTATAGTTGCGTTGTAATATGTTTGTGCTCATGGCCTCATATTGCTCATATTTCTATCTTACTTACAGTGAGAAAGCAGCACAAGTGCAGTATTAAATTAGTAGTAAAATTAGGCAATTTAATATAAGATTACAAGATTACAATACCATTAGACAATGGTTCCCCTTTCCCTATCCTTCTCTCCGTTACCGTACAACGTTGATTTGCACTGATGTCAGTCATGTAACTGTTGCCTCACAACGCCGCTTTACGCTGATGTCAACCGCTGCTTAACAGTCACGCAACTTGAACTTTATATACCGGTAGTAGGTATTCCCACAAATTCACAATTTCCCTGAAAAATCTATCTTATACTGTAAAAAAATAAATAAAACATTCTTCCCACATTCTCTGAAAAATAAATCTTCAACTACAATGGGAAATGTTATTGAGCTAAATGAGTTTTGGTTGGCAAAGCGTTTAGGCGGGGCACTGTTTCTCCTCTTAAACCGCAGTGCCTAGTGTGAGTGATGGTTGCACAGGCAAATTGTAAGCGGCAGACGGAAACCAATGAGTGAAATGAAGCGTGCTTGTTAGAGATATTCTCCTACACACTAGTGGCCTGGCAAGAAACGTTCCATGTCCCCCTCCTCGCCCCAGTCTCCCACTCCCCTCTGTGAACTACTTCCTTCCATCCTCTATACTGCAGCGGTTCTCAACCTTTTTCATTTCAACGACCCCCAGTTGGATTGGCTGTTGTCGGGCAGAAACCGTCCATCTCCATATTCTAACTTTTTGTGTTTTTTCGTAAATTAACGCCCTACGTGATCATACTGCAGCGTCACTCAAAAGTAGAAGATCCACAAGCTCGAAGCGCGGCGCAAAGTGACGTGTTTTGAGCTTGTAGATCTGCTACCTCTGCTACTTTTGAATTTGAATCCTGAAAAGTAACAGTTTTGGACATATGAGGTTTCCACCTGACAGAGACGATATGCTTTAGGCCAACTATAAATGTGAAACGTCTTGCAGAAAATTTACATTTTTTTAAACAATGATTTCCCAGAAATGTTCAAAGAAATATCAATGATAGTGAAAATAGCATAGCATTGTGATGCGTTATGAGCTTGTAGATCAGCTATTTTCACTGTGGTTAACGCATAATGTACTTTTTCCCGTCCTAGAAATGTAGTGAAGTCAAAAGCACATTATTTGTCTTTGAAATGTAGTGGAGTGAAAGTATCCAAAAATGCAAATACTCAAGTAAAGTACAGACACTAAAAGCATTTACTTCAGTACAGTGCTCAAGTAAATGTACTTCGTTATTGTCCAACACTGATACTGAGCTGCACAAAATCTAAATATCAGGGAGGGCTGTTAGCATGGATCTACACTGAAAGAAAAGCAAAGACAGCAACATGTTAAAGTACATCTTTCATACTGTAGATTCTACAGTATGAAAGATGTACTGCAACATGTTGACTGTCCGATATGTTTGATATTTATGTTTGATGATATCACAATTTAACAATTTTATATAAAAAAACATGTTAAAGGAGTAGTTCTTCCAAACAAATACTTATTTTCTATCAATTACACACCTCGTGAAGCATTGAATTCATGGAGATTTTTTTGTTTTTGTCGCATTCCTAAACCAATTATTTGATTACCGGCGGAAAGATGCTAATGTATCCGGTAGGAGACTCAAAGGAATCTCTTTGTGTCTCCTACCAGAAATACATCTCCATGAATTCAAGGCTTCGTTGGGTGTGTAATTGATAGAAAACAAGTAATTTTTTGGGGTGAACTATTCCTTTAAACCATCGGGGTGACCCTATAGCCGAGTGGTTAGGACACATACCACATGTACAGAATGCTCTGATCACAAGTCCCCAGTTTAATAACCAGCCGGCCAGACTATTATGAATGTCATCCGCCTACTCTCTCCAGATTTTCTGTCTCTCTCCTGTGTCACTGTCAATAAAGGCTACAAAATGCCCCACCAAAATATCTTTACAAGAAGAATCAAGGCCCGGACTGCTGGCCTAGCGGTCCTGGCACCTAGGCTCTAATGTAGCCTTACAGTGCATCGCGGGTTCGGGTCCCGTTCCCTACGATCTTCACTTTCGACTATAAATAAAGGCAGAGAAGCCTAAAAAAATAGAAAAATAGAAAAATGAAGTGTTGCCAATGGTGGTTAAGGCGCATACCAAATATAGGCTCTAAACAGCGAGTTGCGGGTTCAAATCCCAAATAACAAAAAATGTATAATAATTTCAACATAAAAAAAAAATGTGTCAAATAGAGAACCCTGCTTTCAACCATTCTCAATATTTCTCCACGTTTCCTCCTTTCAGAGCCTGAGCTCACACGAGTCGCTGGGTCAAAGGAGGAGTTCCATGTGTGCTCCACGGACCCTGGGCCAGTTGTTCATCCTGCTCCAATACCAGACCCTGGCCCAGCGCATCAAGGTGATGGTGCGAAAGGCAGAGAACCTGGCCAAGCTCACACGGATGCCGGGGGTGCCAGGTAAGGCCATGGAGGTCACAAGCAAAGTTTGCAGGCAAAACATTATGTGATACTCTACTACATGCTCTAACTGAATCAGAATCAGTTTTATTTGTCACATCACAGGTTGACAGGTGTAAAGAAGTGGGTGAAATTGTTTTTTTCGTGCGCACTCCATCATTTTGTAGAATTCCGTGAGAAGAGAGAGGAGAGTTGTGAGAGTGAGAGCAAAGGGAAAGAGATAGAAACAGGTTAAATAAAACAAATAAAGATACAGTATATATCGTACATATACATACGGTACAAAACTTTTTGGCTAATAAATGAATTCCAATAGCTCTTTGTGATTATTATTATGAGCAAATCTTGTTTTCAACTCTTTGAGCAACTTTTATTTTGTTTTTTACATTTTCCATTTTTCTTGCAAACTTTATCATTCATTATTCCCTTCATGTGTGCTGTACTGTCACTGCCAACCTCCACCGTTGGCCTGAGGAGAGTGTAGAGTGGACAACCACCTCTCCTCTGATATATGGCCTACATCTCACTAGGTGCTTCTTTTCACCTGAAAGTGAGGAGTATCACAGAGTAACAAGGATAAAGATTCACGTTATCTACCTCAGTCTCTGAGGTGTTTTAAATCTATGCCAGCTGGATGCCGGAGCAGTGGAAGATCTGACAAAATCACCCAAGTGGTGCCACTCGAGTAATCTGACACACTCGCTCTAGATGCAAGGTTCAGTGGTGTTTATTGTCACATACTGCACACATGCAATACAGTATTGTACTGTACTTCAAGCTTCCTCAACAGTGTGTGGATAACAATAAAACACAGATCAAATAAAGATAGAAGGTACAATAGTAATAGTAACTAGAAGGTACTGTTCCTGAAGAAACAGTGTGGGATCGCTAAGAATGTTGATGGTATTGAGTATTGATAGTGTTAGTAGAGTTAAAGGTTTGAAAGGTTTAAAGGTTTTAAAGGTTCTAAAGTTTTGAAAGGTTCTAAAGGTTTGAAAGGTTTAAGAGGTTTGAAAGGTTTAAGAGGTTCTAAAGGTTTGAAAGGTTTGAAAGGTTTGAAAGGTTCTAAAGGTTCTAAAGGTTCTAAAGGTTCTAAAGGTTCTAAAGGTTCTAAAGCTTTGAATGGTTCTAAAGGTTTGAATGGTTTGAAAGGTTTGAAAGGTTTAAGAGGTTTAAGAGGTTTAAGAGGTTTGAAAGGTTTGAAAGGTTTAAGAGGTTCGAAAGGTTTGAAAGGTTTGAAAGGTTTAAGAGGTTCTAAAGGTTCTAAAGGTTTGAAAGGTTTGAAAGGTTTGAGAGGTTCTAAAGGTTTGAAAGGTTCTAAAGGGTATTTACTTAAAATTATTTTTAGTCACTTTATATACTTTAAAGTATTTTTTACTAATTTTTACAACTTTTAAGTATTTTTTCTATTTTTTTCAACTTTTAAGTATTTTTACTCAGTATAAGTACTCTTAAGTATTTTTAATCAAGGTACTTACTTTAAAGTATTTTTAGTCACTTTATTTACTTTAAAGTAGCTTTTACTAATTTTTACAACTTTTAAGTATTTTTACTCTTTTTATCAACTTTTAAGTATTTTTACTATTTAAAAAGTGAAATATCTCTAAAAGTACAAATTATTTCAAAAAATTCTAATGGTAGCCAATATGTCCTAAGTAGGCTGAACGTTATAGAGTTGGAACGGAGTTTCTATCTAAAAGTATGAATTTCTCCATTGAAATGAATGGGAGTTTTTTAGAAGTAAAAAGTGAAATATCTCTAAAAGTACAAATTATTTCAAAAATTCAAATGGTAGCCGACATGTCCTGAGTAGGCCGAACGTTGAAGAGTTGGAACGGAGTTTGTAGCTAAAAGTATGAAGGACTAGTTAGGGGCCAAAAAACGGTGTTGACAATAACAGTAGTGTGATCGCTTTAGCGATCCCACAATTAGCGATCCCACAACTACAATTTACAATTTAGGTATTTAGCAGACGCTCTTATCCAGAGTGACTTACAATGGTACACACATACCGGTACATCAAATGGCACGGTGTAGTGCCTCAGTAAACTAGGATCACAGGTAAACCAAGAACCTAGTAACAGTGTAAACAATATACTATCAAAATATTAATCTGTACATTGAAAGTATAGGATATTAGGTAAACATATATTTTTTTATTATTTAGTATTTGTCTAAATAATATGCTATCTAAATTACATGTAAACTTTTGCATAAGTCTGCATGGTCGTCAAAACTAGGTCAAGTGCTACAGGCTAAGGTCAGTCTGAAGAGGTGAGCCGGAAAATTGGGAGTGAATCTGCAGTTCTAACTGCAAAGGGGAGTTTGTTACACAGTTTAGGAGCCAGGAGGGAGAAGAGTCTGGGACGTGTGGAGCGTTGCCCAGGGTGTTTTAAGGAAGGTTCAGACAGCTTCCTTGTATTAGCTGATCTGAGTGAGAGGGATGGTTTGTAGGGTTGGATCAGGCTGTGAAGGTGTGGGGGTGCCATGCCTTTTTGGTTGCTTTGTAGGCCAACATCAGTGTTTTGTACTCTGTGCGGGGAGCCAATGAAGGGAGCGGAGAAGGATGGAGACATGTGAAACTTTTGGCTGGTTGAAGACCAAGCGTGCTGCAGCATTCTGGATCATTTGGAGCGCATGCTGGGAGGCCAGTAAGGAGGGAGCTACAGAAGTCAACTAGAAAGGTGCACTCAGTAAAATAAAAACCTCCACCAGGAGGCATGCAGTAGCTCCCTCTCCATCTTTCTGTCTGGGGCATGTGATGACAATGTCTTGGGGTTTTTGCTGTATTTATGTTAAGAATAATTTATACTGTGTGGCTCATGGCTCATTATAGCTCCAATAGTTTAATGAGCCATGAACCACAGCTTGGCTCACACAGTATAAATTAGGCTTTATATTACGCTTGATGGAAGTTCTCTTACGCAATAGAACCGCCTCCACTGCCTGCAGTATGTGGAATTGGTGGAATATCCACTTCGCATGCTTCATCAGAGTACTTGGAGGCCTGTCTATGATGTTCATTTCTATGACGTCAGCACTGTCACTGTGTGTGCCTGCTTAAACATATCGGTCCCCATTGCCTGGTATTCCGTAGGCGAAAGTGCCACAAAGTTATTGGGAGGGCGGTCAATGTCGTCAGTACTATCTATATCAGGAAACTATCCATAAATGGACATTTGTCCAGAGACACCAACAGAGACACACACACAGAGAACTTTAACTAATTTATATAGAGAAGAGATTGGCAGAAGCCACTTTTTATGTGTTCATTTGAGTGCTAAAAGTATGATTTTGACAATACAATAGCAATACAATGAGGGTGAATGGAATACGTCTTGTTGCTCACTCACAGAGCACACCATCGCCAGATGAAGATGATTGACAATATTTGCAAATTGCTTGACAACTTTTATTTTGTTTTTTACATTTTCCATTTTTCTTGCAAACTTTATCATTCATTATTCCCTTCATGTGTGCTGTACTGTCACTGCCAACCTCCACCGTTGGCCTGAGGAGAGTGTAGAGTGGACAACCACCTCTCCTCTGATATATGGCCTACATCTCACTAGGTGCTTCTTTTCACCTGAAAGTGAGGAGTATCACAGAGTAACAAGGATAAAGATTCACGTTATCTACCTCAGTCTCTGAGGTGTTTTAAATCTATGCCAGCTGGATGCCGGAGCAGTGGATATTTGCAAATTGCTTTACAGATGGTACTGCTATCGCTTTAACAACAGGAATGTATAATGAATTACAGTAAGGAAAACAATGTTAAAAACTTATTTTGGGCAGCTTTATGCTCAAAATCTCCAGTGTGTGTTGATGCTCAAATCAATCCTCTTTGTTATGATTCATCAGCTCCAGCACACATTTGTGATGTCATGCATTCGAATGATGTCCATGACAGTACACGTATGTCACATGCCGTTCACTCCCTTTCTCTCTACCCACTCTGTTCTGTCACTCCTAGCTGTCCTGTACAGTGAAGCAGAATTGTTCCTAAAGCAATCAATAGAAATCCATTGTCATGAGGCTTACAGCCACCATGTCCATTTCTTTCTGTCATTAATCAGAGACTGGTTCCCTCATTGCATTGTACAGTATAATGTGATTAGGAACTGAACAGCCGGGCGTCATTTCCCTTACACCCTGTATCATATCTCACCATATGTGTAATACAGCTCTGCTCCCATCATGCCACTGGAGAGCCAGGAAACAGGACATCAAAGAAACGTTCGCTGTTCCATTTATTTAGCTGGTTTGAAAGTACTAAATGGTGTTGAGTGAGACCTGGACACAGCTGCAGTATAATTTCACAAGCATAGATATGGAAACAAACATCCTTTTTGCAGATGCGTGGCATTTGTGCAACAACCGTGAATTGCCTTTTTTTTGGGGGGGGGGGGGGATTCAAAAGGATTTACAGGGAAAATGATATTTCTTAAGTGAGGATAATGAGGAAGGTCTAAAGAGGGGGGGTCATCAAGGAGGACATTGGGTGAGGTTTCAGAGAGCAATGTATGGTTCCAATGGGTAGTTCATTCCAGGTAATGTTTATAGATCGCATTTCATTAGACCATGCATCGAGATATTCGAAGTTCTTGGCTACCTCAAGAAACTTAAAGGAGCATTACACCCCTGGAAGAACTTGCAGTCACTCAATGTTAATCATATATATATTAATGATCTATTATAATATAGTAGATAACAGTAGCAAAATTTCAAATTTGCACCCTATGGCCAGAAAAATATAGAAGTCTTGACTTTGACTGGATGACTGCATTACTACAATGACCACAATGCTTTGGGGCACTGCACTTCCTTGTGGGGAGGATGCTGCGTGGGGGCGTGGTCTACGTTGTAACTTTCCCCTCCCAGTTCTCACTACAACAACATCAACAAACACATACAGCACATTGCATTGGCCAGTGTTGCCATGTCTGCTTATTATAAGCGTTTCATACTCATGTCATGTGTGACTCCTTATTTCTGAGAGCATAATGTTTCACTGTCATTTCCAGTTATATTCTTTGGACTAAACTTATAGAAAACATGGGCATTACTTTAGAATGACATGCTAATGTTCAAATACTCTTGTCATACACACAGCCTAATCGTTTTTTTTCTCTTTTTTCAAATGAGACCGTTTCATGCTTTCAATTGGTGTATATGGATAATATTAGGTTTTACTATAGCCTATTGTATCTAAGACCAGTAAAGTTGAATCCAATGTGCTGGGGTCCCCAGAAAAATTATGATTACATGTAGAAGTAAATACTAACAGAATGTACAAGAGTTTTTCACTATTATATCTGTAATGCAATTATGTACCATTCTGCCAAATGAAAGACCATCTCCTATCATGAAACAGTTCAAAAGAACCTGTCAGGAATGCAGAATGACTGAACCCAAAATGCAGAACCACAAGGAGAATAGTTTCAATTCACGGATTTATTAAGGCAGTGTTTTAAGCTTACAGCAAAACGTAGTCAATAAGCACAAACAGGAAACGCAAACCTTTAACGAAGCAACGAACAGGAAAGTCCAAGGCAGCTCACAGGAACGACAAAGTATGTACTGACAAAGTGTGTGTGGAATGAGTCCAGTTTTATAGGCAGCAGGTTGATTAGAGAAGTGTTCACAGGTTGGCAAAGGGCAGGGCACCGCTGGGCTGATGAGGGAGTGAGGGCAGGTGTGTAACTAGGACTGAGAGCAGGAATGGAAAGTGGGAGTGGCCGAAGTGGTGACACGGTCTGTGGGGAGGCAGACCGTGACAGAACCCTTATAGAATTGGGGTTCACATTTTGTCATTATGAATGCTTATACAATGTAGAATGTACCGTGATCAATGAGTAGAGCAAGCAGGGTGTAAATGTAATCGTTTTATTTAGAAAAAGAATATTTGTATCTCAAAAGGCGAGTCCCAGGGGTCTTCATCAGCCGAACGTTACTCCATTTCCGCGGCAGGCGAAACAACATTCTGTCCTGTTGAAAAGAACACATTAGATTACACTTGTAGATTAAATAGATATCATCCCACGTGAAGCCTAATCTATACTAATATTGCATGCAAGCCGCAAATAGCAGACCTACAAGCTCACAAAGTGTCGAGTCTGACGCGTTGTGAGCTTGTAGATCTGCTATTTTCGGGACCCGGCGACGTAGCCCTGAAACATGACTGTCATGGGGGAACTTCAACCTGGTGTTTGCACTTTCTACATGTACAATCCGTACATCTACATAAACGTTCGGATTTCAAATAAAAAGTGCTTATCCCATGACCACGGATGTTACAATTTGAATCGGGTGGGTCTAAGTACCAGTATCTTCCGTATTGTTTAATAAAAAAGCATTTTAATCCGATCAGTGGCCATTTATTATCACACAAATCGGTACACGTGATCTATGGACCCATGCGATAAAGATATCCAAACGGCATTTTGATAGTCGTCACCGTTCGTCCGTAATTGGCTTCCAAAGTTAGTGGGAGGGGCCCGTTTTACCAAAAATGCCAAAAATCACGAACGAAACGTCCAATTGATCCCACATTTGAATCACATGTCGAAGGTGGTTTACTCAACGAATCCCCAAAAGCATTTCCACTTTGATCCATAGGGGGCGCCACAAATGCGCAAAATGTAACCGTTTGATGCAAAAACATGTTTTTTCAACCCACGGACAAAAGACCCCACCAAAACTTACCTTCTCTCTCTCGCGCGAGCTCTCTTTCTCTCTGTCCCCCTCTGTCCCCCTCTCTCTCTGGAAAGCAATTGAATGGACTTGCTTGTGTGCGTCTTTTTTTTTTTGTTGGCGGTTTGCAGCGTGGGCCGAGTTGATGATTTATATTCATTTTCGCGGGCAGGTTGGGGCGGGTTGGGCTCCCGTGCAGGTCCGCGCATCACTACTGTGTACCAATTTGTGTAATGTTTGGATCAAATCTCTAGGAGTACTTTCATAAAAAATGGTTTTGCAAAAAGCGGCCTCCTCGTGGCGCTATAATGCATGCCGGACGGAGGGGGGCGAACAAGCAAAGTTTGCAGGCAAAACATTATGTGATACTCTACTACATGCTCTAACTGAATCAGAATCAGTTTTATTTGTCACATCACAGGTTGACAGGTGTAAAGAAGTGGGTGAAATTGTTTTTTTCGTGCGCACTCCATCATTTTGTAGAATTCCGTGAGAAGAGAGAGGAGAGTTGTGAGAGTGAGAGCAAAGGGAAAGAGATAGAAACAGGTTAAATAAAACAAATAAAGATACAGTATATATCGTACATATACATACGGTACAAAACTTTTTGGCTAATAAATGAATTCCAATAGCTCTTTGTGATTATTATTATGAGCAAATCTTGTTTTCAACTCTTTGAGCAACTTTTATTTTGTTTTTTACATTTTCCATTTTTCTTGCAAACTTTATCATTCATTATTCCCTTCATGTGTGCTGTACTGTCACTGCCAACCTCCACCGTTGGCCTGAGGAGAGTGTAGAGTGGACAACCACCTCTCCTCTGATATATGGCCTACATCTCACTAGGTGCTTCTTTTCACCTGAAAGTGAGGAGTATCACAGAGTAACAAGGATAAAGATTCACGTTATCTACCTCAGTCTCTGAGGTGTTTTAAATCTATGCCAGCTGGATGCCGGAGCAGTGGAAGATCTGACAAAATCACCCAAGTGGTGCCACTCGAGTAATCTGACACACTCGCTCTAGATGCAAGGTTCAGTGGTGTTTATTGTCACATACTGCACACATGCAATACAGTATTGTACTGTACTTCAAGCTTCCTCAACAGTGTGTGGATAACAATAAAACACAGATCAAATAAAGATAGAAGGTACAATAGTAATAGTAACTAGAAGGTACTGTTCCTGAAGAAACAGTGTGGGATCGCTAAGAATGTTGATGGTATTGAGTATTGATAGTGTTAGTAGAGTTAAAGGTTTGAAAGGTTTAAAGGTTTTAAAGGTTCTAAAGTTTTGAAAGGTTCTAAAGGTTTGAAAGGTTTAAGAGGTTTGAAAGGTTTAAGAGGTTCTAAAGGTTTGAAAGGTTTGAAAGGTTTGAAAGGTTCTAAAGGTTCTAAAGGTTCTAAAGGTTCTAAAGGTTCTAAAGCTTTGAATGGTTCTAAAGGTTTGAATGGTTTGAAAGGTTTGAAAGGTTTAAGAGGTTTAAGAGGTTTAAGAGGTTTGAAAGGTTTGAAAGGTTTAAGAGGTTCGAAAGGTTTGAAAGGTTTGAAAGGTTTAAGAGGTTCTAAAGGTTCTAAAGGTTTGAAAGGTTTGAAAGGTTTGAGAGGTTCTAAAGGTTTGAAAGGTTCTAAAGGGTATTTACTTAAAATTATTTTTAGTCACTTTATATACTTTAAAGTATTTTTTACTAATTTTTACAACTTTTAAGTATTTTTTCTATTTTTTTCAACTTTTAAGTATTTTTACTCAGTATAAGTACTCTTAAGTATTTTTAATCAAGGTACTTACTTTAAAGTATTTTTAGTCACTTTATTTACTTTAAAGTAGCTTTTACTAATTTTTACAACTTTTAAGTATTTTTACTCTTTTTATCAACTTTTAAGTATTTTTACTATTTAAAAAGTGAAATATCTCTAAAAGTACAAATTATTTCAAAAAATTCTAATGGTAGCCAATATGTCCTAAGTAGGCTGAACGTTATAGAGTTGGAACGGAGTTTCTATCTAAAAGTATGAATTTCTCCATTGAAATGAATGGGAGTTTTTTAGAAGTAAAAAGTGAAATATCTCTAAAAGTACAAATTATTTCAAAAATTCAAATGGTAGCCGACATGTCCTGAGTAGGCCGAACGTTGAAGAGTTGGAACGGAGTTTGTAGCTAAAAGTATGAAGGACTAGTTAGGGGCCAAAAAACGGTGTTGACAATAACAGTAGTGTGATCGCTTTAGCGATCCCACAATTAGCGATCCCACAACTACAATTTACAATTTAGGTATTTAGCAGACGCTCTTATCCAGAGTGACTTACAATGGTACACACATACCGGTACATCAAATGGCACGGTGTAGTGCCTCAGTAAACTAGGATCACAGGTAAACCAAGAACCTAGTAACAGTGTAAACAATATACTATCAAAATATTAATCTGTACATTGAAAGTATAGGATATTAGGTAAACATATATTTTTTTATTATTTAGTATTTGTCTAAATAATATGCTATCTAAATTACATGTAAACTTTTGCATAAGTCTGCATGGTCGTCAAAACTAGGTCAAGTGCTACAGGCTAAGGTCAGTCTGAAGAGGTGAGCCGGAAAATTGGGAGTGAATCTGCAGTTCTAACTGCAAAGGGGAGTTTGTTACACAGTTTAGGAGCCAGGAGGGAGAAGAGTCTGGGACGTGTGGAGCGTTGCCCAGGGTGTTTTAAGGAAGGTTCAGACAGCTTCCTTGTATTAGCTGATCTGAGTGAGAGGGATGGTTTGTAGGGTTGGATCAGGCTGTGAAGGTGTGGGGGTGCCATGCCTTTTTGGTTGCTTTGTAGGCCAACATCAGTGTTTTGTACTCTGTGCGGGGAGCCAATGAAGGGAGCGGAGAAGGATGGAGACATGTGAAACTTTTGGCTGGTTGAAGACCAAGCGTGCTGCAGCATTCTGGATCATTTGGAGCGCATGCTGGGAGGCCAGTAAGGAGGGAGCTACAGAAGTCAACTAGAAAGGTGCACTCAGTAAAATAAAAACCTCCACCAGGAGGCATGCAGTAGCTCCCTCTCCATCTTTCTGTCTGGGGCATGTGATGACAATGTCTTGGGGTTTTTGCTGTATTTATGTTAAGAATAATTTATACTGTGTGGCTCATGGCTCATTATAGCTCCAATAGTTTAATGAGCCATGAACCACAGCTTGGCTCACACAGTATAAATTAGGCTTTATATTACGCTTGATGGAAGTTCTCTTACGCAATAGAACCGCCTCCACTGCCTGCAGTATGTGGAATTGGTGGAATATCCACTTCGCATGCTTCATCAGAGTACTTGGAGGCCTGTCTATGATGTTCATTTCTATGACGTCAGCACTGTCACTGTGTGTGCCTGCTTAAACATATCGGTCCCCATTGCCTGGTATTCCGTAGGCGAAAGTGCCACAAAGTTATTGGGAGGGCGGTCAATGTCGTCAGTACTATCTATATCAGGAAACTATCCATAAATGGACATTTGTCCAGAGACACCAACAGAGACACACACACAGAGAACTTTAACTAATTTATATAGAGAAGAGATTGGCAGAAGCCACTTTTTATGTGTTCATTTGAGTGCTAAAAGTATGATTTTGACAATACAATAGCAATACAATGAGGGTGAATGGAATACGTCTTGTTGCTCACTCACAGAGCACACCATCGCCAGATGAAGATGATTGACAATATTTGCAAATTGCTTGACAACTTTTATTTTGTTTTTTACATTTTCCATTTTTCTTGCAAACTTTATCATTCATTATTCCCTTCATGTGTGCTGTACTGTCACTGCCAACCTCCACCGTTGGCCTGAGGAGAGTGTAGAGTGGACAACCACCTCTCCTCTGATATATGGCCTACATCTCACTAGGTGCTTCTTTTCACCTGAAAGTGAGGAGTATCACAGAGTAACAAGGATAAAGATTCACGTTATCTACCTCAGTCTCTGAGGTGTTTTAAATCTATGCCAGCTGGATGCCGGAGCAGTGGATATTTGCAAATTGCTTTACAGATGGTACTGCTATCGCTTTAACAACAGGAATGTATAATGAATTACAGTAAGGAAAACAATGTTAAAAACTTATTTTGGGCAGCTTTATGCTCAAAATCTCCAGTGTGTGTTGATGCTCAAATCAATCCTCTTTGTTATGATTCATCAGCTCCAGCACACATTTGTGATGTCATGCATTCGAATGATGTCCATGACAGTACACGTATGTCACATGCCGTTCACTCCCTTTCTCTCTACCCACTCTGTTCTGTCACTCCTAGCTGTCCTGTACAGTGAAGCAGAATTGTTCCTAAAGCAATCAATAGAAATCCATTGTCATGAGGCTTACAGCCACCATGTCCATTTCTTTCTGTCATTAATCAGAGACTGGTTCCCTCATTGCATTGTACAGTATAATGTGATTAGGAACTGAACAGCCGGGCGTCATTTCCCTTACACCCTGTATCATATCTCACCATATGTGTAATACAGCTCTGCTCCCATCATGCCACTGGAGAGCCAGGAAACAGGACATCAAAGAAACGTTCGCTGTTCCATTTATTTAGCTGGTTTGAAAGTACTAAATGGTGTTGAGTGAGACCTGGACACAGCTGCAGTATAATTTCACAAGCATAGATATGGAAACAAACATCCTTTTTGCAGATGCGTGGCATTTGTGCAACAACCGTGAATTGCCTTTTTTTTGGGGGGGGGGGGGGATTCAAAAGGATTTACAGGGAAAATGATATTTCTTAAGTGAGGATAATGAGGAAGGTCTAAAGAGGGGGGGTCATCAAGGAGGACATTGGGTGAGGTTTCAGAGAGCAATGTATGGTTCCAATGGGTAGTTCATTCCAGGTAATGTTTATAGATCGCATTTCATTAGACCATGCATCGAGATATTCGAAGTTCTTGGCTACCTCAAGAAACTTAAAGGAGCATTACACCCCTGGAAGAACTTGCAGTCACTCAATGTTAATCATATATATATTAATGATCTATTATAATATAGTAGATAACAGTAGCAAAATTTCAAATTTGCACCCTATGGCCAGAAAAATATAGAAGTCTTGACTTTGACTGGATGACTGCATTACTACAATGACCACAATGCTTTGGGGCACTGCACTTCCTTGTGGGGAGGATGCTGCGTGGGGGCGTGGTCTACGTTGTAACTTTCCCCTCCCAGTTCTCACTACAACAACATCAACAAACACATACAGCACATTGCATTGGCCAGTGTTGCCATGTCTGCTTATTATAAGCGTTTCATACTCATGTCATGTGTGACTCCTTATTTCTGAGAGCATAATGTTTCACTGTCATTTCCAGTTATATTCTTTGGACTAAACTTATAGAAAACATGGGCATTACTTTAGAATGACATGCTAATGTTCAAATACTCTTGTCATACACACAGCCTAATCGTTTTTTTTCTCTTTTTTCAAATGAGACCGTTTCATGCTTTCAATTGGTGTATATGGATAATATTAGGTTTTACTATAGCCTATTGTATCTAAGACCAGTAAAGTTGAATCCAATGTGCTGGGGTCCCCAGAAAAATTATGATTACATGTAGAAGTAAATACTAACAGAATGTACAAGAGTTTTTCACTATTATATCTGTAATGCAATTATGTACCATTCTGCCAAATGAAAGACCATCTCCTATCATGAAACAGTTCAAAAGAACCTGTCAGGAATGCAGAATGACTGAACCCAAAATGCAGAACCACAAGGAGAATAGTTTCAATTCACGGATTTATTAAGGCAGTGTTTTAAGCTTACAGCAAAACGTAGTCAATAAGCACAAACAGGAAACGCAAACCTTTAACGAAGCAACGAACAGGAAAGTCCAAGGCAGCTCACAGGAACGACAAAGTATGTACTGACAAAGTGTGTGTGGAATGAGTCCAGTTTTATAGGCAGCAGGTTGATTAGAGAAGTGTTCACAGGTTGGCAAAGGGCAGGGCACCGCTGGGCTGATGAGGGAGTGAGGGCAGGTGTGTAACTAGGACTGAGAGCAGGAATGGAAAGTGGGAGTGGCCGAAGTGGTGACACGGTCTGTGGGGAGGCAGACCGTGACAGAACCCTTATAGAATTGGGGTTCACATTTTGTCATTATGAATGCTTATACAATGTAGAATGTACCGTGATCAATGAGTAGAGCAAGCAGGGTGTAAATGTAATCGTTTTATTTAGAAAAAGAATATTTGTATCTCAAAAGGCGAGTCCCAGGGGTCTTCATCAGCCGAACGTTACTCCATTTCCGCGGCAGGCGAAACAACATTCTGTCCTGTTGAAAAGAACACATTAGATTACACTTGTAGATTAAATAGATATCATCCCACGTGAAGCCTAATCTATACTAATATTGCATGCAAGCCGCAAATAGCAGACCTACAAGCTCACAAAGTGTCGAGTCTGACGCGTTGTGAGCTTGTAGATCTGCTATTTTCGGGACCCGGCGACGTAGCCCTGAAACATGACTGTCATGGGGGAACTTCAACCTGGTGTTTGCACTTTCTACATGTACAATCCGTACATCTACATAAACGTTCGGATTTCAAATAAAAAGTGCTTATCCCATGACCACGGATGTTACAATTTGAATCGGGTGGGTCTAAGTACCAGTATCTTCCGTATTGTTTAATAAAAAAGCATTTTAATCCGATCAGTGGCCATTTATTATCACACAAATCGGTACACGTGATCTATGGACCCATGCGATAAAGATATCCAAACGGCATTTTGATAGTCGTCACCGTTCGTCCGTAATTGGCTTCCAAAGTTAGTGGGAGGGGCCCGTTTTACCAAAAATGCCAAAAATCACGAACGAAACGTCCAATTGATCCCACATTTGAATCACATGTCGAAGGTGGTTTACTCAACGAATCCCCAAAAGCATTTCCACTTTGATCCATAGGGGGCGCCACAAATGCGCAAAATGTAACCGTTTGATGCAAAAACATGTTTTTTCAACCCACGGACAAAAGACCCCACCAAAACTTACCTTCTCTCTCTCGCGCGAGCTCTCTTTCTCTCTGTCCCCCTCTGTCCCCCTCTGTCCCCCTCTCTCTCTGGAAAGCAATTGAATGGACTTGCTTGTGTGCGTCTTTTTTTTTTTGTTGGCGGTTTGCAGCGTGGGCCGAGTTGATGATTTATATTCATTTTCGCGGGCAGGTTGGGGCGGGTTGGGCTCCCGTGCAGGTCCGCGCATCACTACTGTGTACCAATTTGTGTAATGTTTGGATCAAATCTCTAGGAGTACTTTCATAAAAAATGGTTTTGCAAAAAGCGGCCTCCTCGTGGCGCTATAATGCATGCCGGACGGAGGGGGGCGAAGGACACACACATGGACGGACGGACAAACGAACGGACAAGGTGCAAAACATAGTCTCGGCCATGCCTTTTGGCCAGGCGGAGACAACAACAAAGCATCATAATGTGTAAAGTACAAAAAACACAAATCATAATTCAGGTGCCCACTCCTCCAGGTGCACAGTTGTCCAGATGCCCCAAGTGCCCAGTGCCCAGATGGTTTTGGTGCCCAGTTGTCCCTAGTGCCCAGTTGACTAGATGCCCACATTTCCCTAGGTTTTGGTGCCCAGTTATCCCTATTGCCCGATGCGTTGTGAGCTTATCATGCTGTGTAAAGTACAAAAAACACAAATCCTAATTCAGGTGCCCATTCCTCCAGGTGCCCAGTTGTCCAGATGCCCACATGTCCCAAATGCCCAGTTCTCAGTTGTCCAGGTGCCCAAATGTCCCTACTGCCCAGATGGTTTTGGTGCCCAGTTGTCCCTAGTGCCCAGTTGACCAGGTGCCCACATTTCCCTAGGTTTTGGTGCCCAGTTATCCCTAGTGCCCGATGCGTTGTGAGCTTGTAGATCTGCTATTTTCTAAAGATTTGTATACATTGTATGCATTTGAAAACTTGAAATGGGACATTCTGCATAATTAGTACTTTTACTTCTGGTACTTTAAGTATATTTTCTGGGAGAAATTAGGAATGTAACTGGCTTCTGTGTTTTTTGTATTATTATTATTATTATTATTATTATTATTATTATTATTATTATTATTGCTGTTATATATTTCGCTAACTTCTTCTTTTTAACTTTTAAATTAATAAAATGACGTTTGCATTTAAAACAAATGTATCTATTTTTGGTTAAAACTTGTGTTTTTTGTATTATTATTATTATTATTATTATTATTATTATTATTATTATTATTATTGCTGTTATATATTTCGCTAACTTCTTCTTTTTAACTTTTAAATTAATAAAATGACGTTTGCATTTAAAACAAATGTATCTATTTTTGGTTAATACTTCAATGTCTTTTTGTTTGTTCTATGAAAGCAGCATCATTTTACATGCATTTCAGAGCCAACGGCTGCATCCGCTTTAGAAAGGATACGGAAATGGTTTACCTAAGTGTGTGTGTGTACGTGCACGCACGCATGCGTGTTCTTGTGCGTGCGCGTGCGCGTGTGTGTGTGTGTGTGTGTGTGTGTGTGTGTGTGGGGGGGGGGGGGGGGGGGGGGGGGGGGGTTCCTCCGAGTTGGAAACACTGGTGACGCGAGGTTCGTGGGGGGGAGGGGGTGCGACAGGGCTTGCCCGGACTTGTTCTGACCCTTTAGCCTGAGCAGACCAATCACAGCTCTTGCTGATTTTGTCCCTCCCCTTAGACTCACAGCATTCACACGCTTCCTTCTCACAAATCAAAATCCGGCGATAGCCTCGGTCATTTACTATTGGAAACGGATCTACTTGATTTAGGTTCATATTATATCATCGATCTACTTTGTTTTCTTCGGAAGACTTTCATTTCGTCGTCTTTTGTCTGAGGTGAGTAATACTTTTTATCGCTTTCATAACTCTGATTGTAGCCTTGGATCACACGACGGTCATGGATGAACTGCAACCTGGTGTTTGCACTTTCTCCCTTTTTGGACCCTCTAATCCCCTTCAACGTTCAGATTTCAAACAACGTTTTTACCCCATGGCCACGGATGTTATAATTATGTATGGTTCCTCAGAAGTAGCCGTATCTTCCGTATTGTTCAATAAAAAAACATTTTAATCCGATCGGTGGCCATTTTCTCATAGTTAGCACACTCTATCAGAGTGCAGTACACCTACCAACCGATGGGGTCGCGTAGTTGAAAGCATATGGAGGACATGCTGAGAAAATGGCCACCGATCGGATTAAAATGCTTTTTATTTAACAATACTGAAGATACGGGTACTTCTGAAGGCCCGAACGGAATTGTTACATCCGTGGCCATGAGGTAAGCACTTTATATTTGAAATTTGAACGTGTATGTACATGTACGGGCCTTAAATGAATTAAGTGCAATCGCCAGTTTGTTGGTGACTTTGTTTTCATACAATCATGTCACCATCGACCGAGCCTCGATCTCCAGGCTTTTATTGTTTAGTTTTGCCATCGACCTGTCTATAACAATTCATTATATAACGCAGAATGCAGCTTTTAATCAACATTGCATTTGTTATATCTTGTCTGCTAAAATTGAGCTTGTAGATCTGCTAAAACTAACTTTAAGCAGCGACAGTTGATCTGAAACTAGGTTAAAAACAACAAGGATTCGTCAGCTAGGCTAACCGATGCTAACGGCTATAAATGTATGCTTACAACTTCCGCATGGCAGTGACGTCACACACAGCTCCTTGGAGCTTTGTTTGTGTCTGTCTCGACACAGACAGTTGGCAGGCATAGATAGATAAATATTCTGTTTGTACTTCTATCCACTATTGTACTTGTATTGTACTTCATCTCAGAGGCAAATATTGAACTTTTGATCCACTACAATTATTTGAAAACTACTTTAGTTAGTTGATTTTGATTATTATTTAAAAAACATTGGCTACATTAACCACTTAAGCCCTACTCAAACTTTTCTATTTGAAAATGGCAGATCTACAAGCTCACAATGCTATACATTGTGAGCTTGTAGATTTGCTATTTAACAATTATCTCTACAATTGGCAGACTCTGTAGCCATGTGATAACAAGGCATTATACATATTTGAAAATAGGAGATCTACAAGCTCACTGTAAACTTGTAGCCTTTTTTAAATAGCTTATCTACAAGCTCACTTGTAGATCACTTGTGAGCTTGTAGATCTGCTATTGTCTATTGATATGCATGTACTTTCATAACTCTGTGTCTAAAATATTGTATTTCTTTTTTTTACAGCTCTGGCTGTGGACCCAGGTGACAGACAGACCATCCCAGACCTACTGCAAGGTGTGTAACATCCTGATCCTATTTTCGAACTATCTAATGTTGGCTTATTGACATTGTCTTGGGGTTGAATACTAGGTTATGGGGGTCTGTGGTCTAGTGCATAGGGTAAAAATGGAAGCTCTTTGACATTACAATAGTTTGAGAACCACTGGCATCCAGGTGACAAGTGCGTGTTGCTTCTAGTTTCTATAGAGTTGTCAGCTGACTGAAAGGTGATTAGAGGTGTTGTTAGGGGTTGAATAAATTGTGTGTGTGTGTGTGTGGTCACACATGGTCACACCACTTAACCTTTATTTAAAATAGCAGATCTACAAGCTGATTTTTTGAGCTTGTAGATCTGCTATTGTCCCTATATTGACATGCTCATGCCTTGTGCTCAGACTATGTCTGTCTAATCTATCTGTGTACATTTGCGGTGTGAGTTTGTAATGTTTGGAAAATAGCAGATCTACAAGCTCACTGTAAGCTTGTTGCTTCATTTTAAATGGCTGATCTACATAGCTCACTTGTAGATCAGCTTGTAGATCTGCTATTGTCTATTGATATGCATGTACAGGTGACAAGTATGTGTTGCCTTCAAGTTTCTATAGAGTTGTCAGCTGACTGAAAGGTGATAATAGGGGGGTGATTAGAGGTGTGGTTAGGGGTTGAATAAATGACCCATTGTCGATGCCCTTTAGCAGGCCCTGTGTCTCATCTGTGTCTGTCTTATCCATATGTGGCCAATTTTTCAGCACACTGATTTGTCTGGTTCAATTTTCAAGATCTATTGTGTGTGTGTGTGTGTGTGTGTGTGTGTGTGTGTGTACACACATGGTCACACCACTTAACCTTTATTTAAAATAGCAGATCTACAAGCTGATTTTCTGAGCTTGTAGATCTGCTATTGTCCCTATATTGACATGCTCATGCCTTGTGCTCAGACTATGTCTGTCTAATCTATCTGTGTACATTTGCGGTGTGAGTACTGTACAGTGTTGCATTGCTGATTTGGTATGTTGGCAGTGATAGACAAATATTGTACTTGTAATCCACTACAATGTTTTGAAGACGTTATTTACTTTGTAGATTTAGATTGTTGTTTAAAAAACATAGGCTACACTAACCACTTCAGCCCTATTTAAACTTTGGCTATTTGAAAATGGCAGATCTACAAGCTCACAATGCGACGCGTTGAGCTTGTAGATCTGCTATTTTCCCAAATTGGCAGACATCTGTAGCCATGTGATAACAAGGCATTGTACATATTGAAAATAGCAGATCTACAAGCTCACTGTAAACTTGTAGCCCTTTTTAAATAGCCTATCTACAAGCTCACTTGTGAGCTTGTAGATCTGCTATTGTCTATTGATATGCATGTACTTTCATAACTCTCTGTCTAAAATATTGTATTTCTTTATTTTACAGCTTCGGCTGTGGACCCAGGTGACAGACAGACCATCCCAGACCTGCAAGGTGTGTAACATCCTGATCCTATTTTCGATGTAACTATCTAATGTAATGTTGGCTTATTGACATTGTCTTGGGGTTGAATACTAGGTTATGGGGGTCTGTGGTCTAGTGCATAGGGTAAAAATGGAAGCTCTTTGACATTACAATAGTTTGAGAACCACTGGCATCCAGGTGACAAGTGCGTGTTGCTTCTAGTTTCTATAGAGTTGTCAGCTGACTGAAAGGTGATTAGAGGTGTTGTTAGGGGTTGAATAAATTGTGTGTGTGTGTGGTCACACATGGTCACACCACTTAACCTTTATTTAAAATAGCAGATCTACAAGCTGATTTTTTTAGCTTGTAGATCTGCTATTGTCCCTATATTGACATGCTCATGCCTTGTGCCAGACTGTGTCTGTCTAATCTATCTGTGTACATTTGCGGTGTGAGTTTGTAATGTTTGGAAAATAGCAGATCTACAAGCTCACTGTAAGCTTGTTGCTTCATTTTAAATGGCTGATCTACATAGCTCACTTGTAGATCACTTCTGAGCTTGTAGATCTGCTATTGTCTATTATGCATGTACAGGTGACAAGTATGTGTTGCTTCTAGTTTCTATAGAGTTGTCAGCTGACTGAAAGGTGATTAGAGGTGTTGTTAGGGGTTGAATAAATTGTGTGTGTGTGGTCACACATGGTCACACCACTTAACCTTTATTTAAAATAGCAGATCTTCAAGCTGATTTTCTGAGCTTGTAGATCTGCTATTGTCCCTATATTGACATGCTCATGCCTTGTGCTCAGGCTGTGTCTGTCTAATCTATCTGTGTACATTTGCGGTGTGTGTACTGTACAGTGTTGCATTGCTTATTTGGTATGTTGGCATTGATAGACAAATATTGTACTTGTAATCCACTACAATGTTTTGAAAACTTGAGTTACTTTGTAGATTTAGATTGTTGTTTAAAAAACATAGGTTACACTAACCGCCCTATTTAAACTTTGGCTATTTGAAAATAGCAGATCTACTAGCTCACAATGCGACGCGTTGAGCTTGTAGATCTGCTATTTTCCAATTATATCTCAAATTGGCAGACATCTGTAGCCATGTGATAACATGGCATTATACATATTCGAAAATAGCAGATCTACAAGCTTGCTGTGAGTTTGTAATGTTTGAAAAATAGCAGATCTACAAGCTCACTGTAAGCTTGTTGCTTCATTTTAAATGGCTGATCTACATAGCTCACTTGTAGATCACTTCTGAGCTTGTAGATCTGCTATTGTCTATTATGCATGTACAGGTGACAAGTATGTGTTGCTTCAAGTTTCTATAGAGTTGTCAGCTGACTGAAAGGTGATAATAGGGGGGTGATTAGAGGTGTGGTTAGGGGTTGAATAAATGACCCATTGTTGATGCCATTTAACAGGCCCTGCGTCTCATCTGTGTCTGTCTTATCCATATGTGGCAAATTTTTCAGCACACTGACTTGTCTGGTTCAATTTTCAAGATCTATCGTGTGTGTGTGTGTGTGTGTGTGTGTGTGTGTGGTCACACATGGTCACACCACTTAACCTTTATTTAAAATAGCAGATCTACAAGCTGATTTTCTGAGCTTGTAGATCTGCTATTGTCCCTATATTGACATGCTCATGCCTTGTGCTCAGGCTGTGTCTGTCTAATCTATCAGTGTACATTTGCGGTGTGAGTACTGTACAGTGTTGCATTGCTTATTTGGTATGTTGGCATTGATAGACAAATATTGTACTTGTAATCCACTACAATGTTTTGAAAACTTGAGTTACTTTGTAGATTTAGATTGTTGTTTAAAAAACATAGGTTACACTAACCACTTCAGCCCTATTTAAACTTTGGCTATTTGAAAATAGCAGATCTACTAGCTCACAATGCGACGCGTTGAGCTTGTAGATCTGCTATTTTCCAATTATATCTCAAATTGGCAGACATCTGTAGCCATGTGATAACATGGCATTATACATATTCGAAAATAGCAGATCTACAAGCTTGCTGTGAGTTTGTAATGTTTGAAAAATAGCAGATCTACAAGCTCACTGTAAGCTTGTTGCTTCATTTTAAATGGCTGATCTACATAGCTCACTTGTAGATCACTTCTGAGCTTGTAGATCTGCTATTGTCTATTATGCATGTACAGGTGACAAGTATGTGTTGCTTCAAGTTTCTATAGAGTTGTCAGCTGACTGAAAGGTGATAATAGGGGGGTGATTAGAGGTGTGGTTAGGGGTTGAATAAATGACCCATTGTTGATGCCATTTAACAGGCCCTGCGTCTCATCTGTGTCTGTCTTATCCATATGTGGCCAATTCTTCAGCACACTGACTTGTCTGGTTCAATTTTCAAGATCTATCGTGTGTGTGTGTGTGTGTGTGTGTGTGTGTGTGTGTGGTCACACATGGTCACACCACTTAACCTTTATTTAAAATAGCAGATCTTCAAGCTGATTTTCTGAGCTTGTAGATCTGCTATTGTCCCTATATTGACATGCTCATGCCTTGTGCTCAGGCTGTGTCTGTCTAATCTATCTGTGTACATTTGCGGTGTGAGTACTGAACAGTGTTGCATTGCTTATTTGGTATGTTGGCATTGATAGACAAATATTGTACTTGTAATCCACTACAATGTTTTGAAAACTTGAGTTACTTTGTAGATTTAGATTGTTGTTTAAAAAACATAGGTTACACTAACCACTTCAGCCCTATTTAAACTTTGGCTATTTGAAAATAGCAGATCTACTAGCTCACAATGCGACGCGTTGAGCTTGTAGATCTGCTATTTTCCAATTATATCTCAAATTGGCAGACATCTGTAGCCATGTGATAACATGGCATTATACATATTCAAAAATAGCAGATCTACAAGCTGTGAGTTTGTAATGTTTGGAAAATAGCAGATCTACCAGCTCACTGTAAGCTTGTTGCTTCATTTTAAATGGCTGATCTACATAGCTCACTTGTAGATCACTTCTGAGCTTGTAGATCTGCTATTGTCTATTATGCATGTACAGGTGACAAGTATGTGTTGCTTCAAGTTTCTATAGATTTGTCAGCTGACTGAAAGGTTATAATAGGGGGGTGATTAGAGGTGTGGTTAGGGGTTGAATAAATGACCCATTGTTGATGCCATTTAACAGGCCCTGCGTCTCATCTGTGTCTGTCTTATCCATATGTGGCCAATTCTTCAGCACACTGACTTGTCTGGTTCAATTTTCAAGATCTATCTATCTGTTGGCAGTGATAGACAAATATTGTACTTGTAATCCACTACAATGTTTTGAAAACTTGAGTTACTTTGTAGATTTAGATTGTTGTTTAAAAAAATCACACCCTGTGTGAAGTGGGCGGTGTCTTGCTAGCTAATCAGCAAGACACAATCACAATACTGAATGGAGTCAACCAATCATGTACAAAAGATAAATACATTTATTGAAACACTCTTTATGATGGACGAAACCATAACTTGAAAAAAACAAATATTTGTTTTTTTTCAAGTTATGGTTACTTATATAGGGCTATGCACATGTGTCATGTGACACTGGCCAATCACAGTCCTGAATAGAGTGTGATTGGCCGATCACAGCGCAGGATAATTCTACAAATTTCCTGGGCCCAGATCACAGCGCAGGAAAATGTACATTTTTCCAAATCTCACTTATAGGGGCGGTTTCACCGCCCAAAAACATAGGCTACACTAACCCCTTCAGCCCTATTTAAACTTTGGCTATTTGAAAATGGCAGATGTACTAGCTCACAATGCGACGCGTTGTGAGCTTGAGCTTGTACATTTGAAAATAGCTGATCTACAATCTCACAATGCGACGCGTTGTGAGCTTCTAAATCTGCTATTTTACAATTATCTCCCAAATTGGCAGACATCTGTAGCCATGTGATAACAAGGCATTATACATATTTGAAAATAGCAGATCTACAAGCTCACTGTAAACTTGTTGCCTTATTTTAAATAGCCAATATACAAATTCACTTGACAGCTTGTCACTACATGCATTTACTTTTATAATTTTTTCTAAATACTGTATTTTTGATTGAAAATTTCAGCTGTGGCGTGGCTGTACACCGGACCTGATATCTTGGCCAACACAGCAGTGGACTGAGGGGACCATCCCAGACTGCACTACTGCAAGGTTTGTTTAACATAACATGACACATGTGCAAATCAAAGCGTTTTAGATCTAACTATCTAATGTTGGCATATGGAAATTGTCTTGGGGTCAATCCATTGTCAGTTATTAAGGAGACATTGCAAATATATATACTCTATTTAGTTTAACTCTTTGACTGCCATATCAATAGTGTGCCAGTGCTGTCAGCAAAAACGGTGATTTTAATGTACCTTTGAAAAATCATGGAATAATCTCTGTGACCGCCGTCCTCACAGAGATCGGCGCATTACATGCATGGGGTTATCAAGATTCCATGAGGGGTCCCCAAATTATTTTGTTGGTCCCCAGATGATTAGCTTAATTGAAACACATTTTCTTTATTTTTAACTCCTATTATTTTTGCTTATTTTGCACTCTTTATTGTCTCCGTCAGGCCGGAAGGCATGGCTGAGACTGTTTTGCACCCTGTCTGTCTTTTTGTGTGTCATTCAGTCTGTGGACAGTCAATCTCTGGTACCGTTGGCTTGATGGCAGTGAAACTGTGCACACACACTGTCTGGATGCCAGAGCAGAATTCGGTCCCAAATTGGTCACATGGGCTAGTAATTGCTTTTTTGCAAAACACACTTTTGACCGTGCTCCTACACATGTTGTCCAAACATGACGCTAATCGGTACACAGTATCTCTATTGTCATTAAACGAAACTGGTCTTTTAGATTTGTCATATTCCATCCTGATTGGCTAAGATTGGCTTCCAAAGTTTGCAGGAATGCTCCGTTTTGAACAAAATGCCTCAAATCATGAACACGGCGTACAATTTCTGTGACATTTTGCACGCACATTCCCACTAGGCAGAGGAAGAAATGCCACTTGAAAAATGTCACATCAGCCTCATGGTGGCGCTAAAGCAGGTCGATTCATGTTTTTACCTATAACTGCACCGATCTGTGTAAAACTTTGTATGCACACTCCCTAGTGGCCAAGAAAAAGCCTTTGCCCTGCATTTTTCACATCTGCCTTTTATAGCGCCATCAGGTGGCTGACTTGTGTAAAACTATTTTTGATATTACTCATTCAGATTTTATCCAAATTGCGCGCAAATAGTCATTTGATCAAGACGGATCTGTTGGACCTTTCATATTCCATCCTGATTAGCTAAGATTGACATCTAAAGTGTGCAAGAGTGGCCTATTTTGAACAAAATACCGCAAATCATTGTAGCACCGTCTGATTGCGGTGAAACTTTGCACGCACATTCACACTACTTTGAGATACAAGTGCCACCCTTTTAACATTGCCCTATTATAGCTCCATCAGGAGGCCGATTTTTGCGAAACAATTGTTTTCAAATTAGTCCCACAAATGTTGTCCAAACATCACGCAAATCGGTACACATTATCTTCATAGTCAAGTGATCAAAAACAAATCTGTCCAGTTTTTCATATTCATCCTGATTGACGTATTCCAAACATTGCTGGCCCACAATAACGACCTAACCTGGTAGAGACCTCTTGGAGCATTTTCTCTAATTACATTCTGTTTCCACACATTTTTAAAAGGTAATGGGATCCAATTTAGTCAAAGCTGTCAGCCATTCTTAATCAAATAATTCAAATGGAATAAAACAAAATGGTTACTTCATTACTCTACAGATAAATAGTAACATTAGTGTTTGCAACAGTAAACTTATGAATTAATGCATTATTTTCCCACACTGCTATACCTATTATAAACTATGCAGATGATATGCGTACTTCAATTCTATGGTGTACTCATCATATACATAATCTTTGGTAGACATATATGCTTATGTAATACTTTCTGTCTTTAGTTCTACTTTTCCAAATGTTTTGGTTAATATTGTATAAAATCTTGAATAGTTAAAGTTCAACAAGGGAATGTCAGCTATGTCTGTCATAGCCATAATTGCATGAATGGTAGATGTATATAAATAAAATAAGCACCATACATACAAATGCAGCTGTTAGATTGCTAACACACCAATAATGCACATTATGGAAAGCTGAAAGACGCGGTCAGAGAAATGACTTCATATATACCGATACTTGATCATAGACAAAGATTTTCATAAAGAATGTGCCCTTTAAACAGCCATAACTACAGTTCCGAGCATGCTTAACGCCCCAAACTTGGTAGGTGCTATAGCAGTGTAAAACACTTTAAATGGCCATGCTTCAGTGACCAACGCTCTTAGCAGCGCAACAGAGGACTAGGTTTTGAAGGCTGCGCAGCGGCCTGAAAATCTACTGTCATAAAATGGCACACACGGTTTTTACACAAGAATATAACGGTAGAAAAAACTATAGCGCTAGTCTGAAATTGTTCTCTTTTTTTATTCTAGTGTTCATCAGATCGAAACAGCTCCTCTGGTGACTTTTTAACGGTAAGTAAGTTGATTCTTGATGCCTAGAGTGATTTGTGACTAATGCTACACTAGTATTGAAGGTTGAAGGTTGTTTTTTGGTAAAGAGTGTACATTTTCGTAAAAGTTCAGATCTAAAACTTGGTGACATCATGCCTTATCGTAAGAAGAAATCTATCGCTAAAAAGAAATTCTGGGATGCTAAATTGGCCCATACAGATTCACCAAACAGTTGCACAGAGGTCGATGAAGGGGCACAAAACACATTTAGTCCATGGCCAGCCATGGAGCCTGTGGTAGAAACAGCTCAGCAACATGCACAGTCTGATGTTGAAGAACAAGACAACATTGTCGAGGCCATGGACCTTTCCAACAATGACCAAGCATGCACCGTGCCACCCTCTGTCAAATCTGTGCAGGCATCCAAAAGCCAAAATCATCATAAGTTTTCCCAAATGTCAAAGAATCGGCAGTGTACATGCATGGGTCTGACATTTTTGGCACACCAACATGAAGGTCTTGACTTGAAGATGGATGATCTTGACAAGATACTGGACAAGGGAGACAGTCTGTATAAAAGAACAATAGAAACACTAAAAAGACAAAAGCTGTTTAAGTCATGCCAGCTGACAATGGAGGAAGTACCTCTCAAGGTGGAAACGGAACACAATACGTACTCTGTGAAAAAATCTAGCGTGGACATGGGATATATGAGAGCTGAGGGAGAGCCCTACCGACGGCATTGGTGGCTGAAGCTTCAGGAAAGACTTAAGTGTCTGTCTGAGAATGTCAAATATGCACTCCTAACAGTATCACCACACACCATTGCTGTTTTTAGAGACAGGTCTGGAAGATATGGACTGTTTGACTCTCATCAGAGAAGTGCTGATGGCCTACCTTTGCCTGGAGGAAAAGCTGTAATGATGACCTTCACTCAGTTGGATGATCTGTTCGCTAAGATTGACCAGCTAATTGACTTCTCACACTCAAACAATATTGACAAAATGCAGTATGACTTCATGCCAGTGACATTTGAACAGACAAATGCTCGGTCACCCCATCTGTCAACAGTGCAAGTTCATCCTGACAACCTGCATCACAAAGAGCCTGTTGATCTAACTAGCCAGGATGAAACAAACACTGGACCTCAAATCACCAAGCATTCTCTGCAGGCAGGCCATTCACCATCAACACAAATGATGTCAGACACTACAAATGAAGGAGCCAACAAAATGAGTCAACTACGGAAACGGAAAATAATAAGGAGACAAAAGGACCAACTGAAATCTGATACCAAGGAAAAACCGAGGACTTCAAGGAAGGAATACATGAATAAATACATTGCCATGAGATGTATAACAAATAAAAAATTCAAAGAACAGCAAAAAAAATTCCAGAAGGCATATGACAAAAGGAGGTTCAATGAAGATGAGGAGTTTAGAGAGAAGAAAAGGGCTTATAGCAAAAGGAGGCTCAATGATGATGAGTTTAGAAAGAAGCACAATGCTTATGTAAACAAGAGGTTCAGAGAAGATGAAGAGGTCAGGGAACGCAAGTCCTACATGGCCCGCAAATGTAAAACGGACCCATTCTTCAAGATGCGCCGTGACATCCGACGTTCAATGAGAATAAGAAATAGATACAAGGACTTATGTGATATCCTGCGCAAACGGGGCATTGCTGTAAAAGCGAGTAAAGATTTAGATACTGCGAGGATAGATTTAGCTCCCGCACCCCAACAGAATGAGCTACTACAAGGCGCTATAGCGAGTTTCCAGAAAGTCATAAAACATGGACCAACTTTTGTGTGCACAACGTGCCATCGGACTCTTTTCGCTGGTCAAGTGAATGTTTGTCATCGGTCAAATTACACGATCAAACCCGCCGTGGTTGCTGCCTGCTTAACAGGCAAATACCTTCATTCGTGTGATGATCAATGTGGAGGGCCGGAAGATTGCACTGTACCCGAAGAAAGGCGAAAAGAGTGGATTTGTCAATGCTGTCACAAAAGTGTAGTAGCAGGAAGAATGCCACGCTTGGCTGTCGCAAACAACCTGGAACTTGCACCCATTCCTCCAGAGCTCCGCCAACTCAATGTGCTGGAAAGACAAATATCGGCAATAGACATACCATTTGCCAAGATTCTCACACTTCCTAAAGGCAAACAGAGTGCTATATATGGTGCTGTGGTGTGCGTGCCAGCAGACGTGGAAACCACAGTAAACACCCTACCCAGAAGGCTCGACTCATCCCGTTTGTACAGGGTGAAACTGAAGAGACGTCTGCGGTACAAAGGCCATCATTTGTTTCACACTGTCAATATGACCAATGTCTTACTGGGCTTGAGGAAACTCATCGAGACACACCCCGACTACAAAAACATCACAATCCGAGATGATGAGAGCATCAACGATGAAAATGTGGAGGGCCATCTTGAAGACCTACCCACTGTTGAACTTGAAGACCTACCCACTGTTGAACAGACAGGCACAGACGAAGTCATGGACAGTTGTGACGACGCCGAAATGATGGAAGTAGCCGATGCGACTGAAACTCTCGACCCATCCCAGCAGTGGGTGGATCAACATCCACCCACTGCCCAAGATGAGCAAGATGCGCTGAGACCTGGACATGGCCTGGACAGTTGCTTGGAACCGGATGACATTGGACAAGAGACAATGACATACGGAGATGGCATATTCTGCATCGCCCCAGCTGAAGGAAACAAGCCTGTCAGCTATAGCACAGCCCCTAACCTCGAAGCAAGGGCCTTCCCTACATTGTTTCCAACTGGAGAGAACACGTTGGATCGTAAGAGAAAGCTCAAACTGACACCAAGCAGGTACTTCAACGCAAGGCTTTTCAATGTTGATGATCGTTTTGCGAGAGACCAAAGCTATCTCTTTTTTGCCCAGTTTGTTACAGAGACCCACTTGGCAAAAAACACCATCTCAATTCAATTGAGGAAGGGCAAACCCTTTAGCAAGGATGGTCGCAGGATCTCCAACAAGATGTTGCAGGACAAGCATGAAGTTGAGAGACTGGTCAGAAACCGGGATGCAACAAGGTTCATGCAACCCCTGAGGGGGACGCCAGCCTACTGGCAGAAGACCATGTATGATTTATTTGCCATGGTCCGTCAGTTAGGCCCACCTACCTTCTTTTTGACCTTAAGTGCTGCAGAATTCAGATGGCCAGAGGTCATAACGGCAATAAAAGCACAGCAAGGCCAAATTGTGGATTTTGACAAGCTGGACTGGAATGAGAAGTGCGACATCCTCAGAAGCAATGCAGTGACTACCATGCGAATGTTTGACAAGCGAGTTCGTTCTGCGTATACAAAACTGCTGTTGTCTGATGCTCGCCCTATCGGACACGTCATAGATTATTTCCATAGAATAGAGTATCAAGCCCGGGGTTCGCCGCATGTTCACGCCTTAATGTGGGTAGCCGACGCCCCCAAACTTGGAGAAGACTCGGACGAGAAGATATGCGAATTTGCGGACCGCTACATTTCGTGCCAGCTGCCTGATCCAAACGAAAATCCTGTGCTTCACCGAATTGTCCAAGAAGTTCAGATGCACAGCAAAAACCACACAAAGTCCTGTAAGAAAGGTAACAAGACATGCAGGTTTGGATTCCCCAAGGCACCAGTGGACACAACCTGGTTAACTAACCCAACGCCAGTTGATCCAATGGAGGAAGTCACGGATGAAGACGAAAGGGGCGCAACAGGAGGAAATGAAGGAGCAAACGAAAGTGCAAAGAGGAGTACAGAAGGCATAGGCAAACAACAGAGGGCAAGAGCACAAGCTGCTTTGGCCAAACTCAAACCTCTGTATGATCTACTTCTGGACTTGCCATCAGAACTGACCGACCTCTCAGAGTTGCTGGCAAAGTGCAATTTGACTCACGAAGAGTACGACAGCTATCTTGAAGACTTGAGGAATGTCCAGGTCCTCTTGATGAAGCGTGGAGTCAAGGACTGCTATGTGAACAACTACAACCCAGTTTTGCTGGAAGCCTGGAATGCCAACATGGATATCCAGTTTGTCCTGGACCACTTTGTTTGCATCTCATACATGCTGTCCTACATATCCAAGGCCGAACATGAGATGGGTGAGCTTCTGAAACAAGTAGTCGAAGGCATAGACCCCACAAAAGTGACCGAAAGGGGTGCAATGAACGAACTTGTTCACGCATATGTGAAAAACAGACAGGTTAGCTCTCAGGAGGCAGTGGCCCGAACTTGCAGCTTGCAATTGAAGAAATGCTCCCGCGATGTTGTCTTCCTCCCGACGGATGACAATGCAATGAAAATGAGCCTCCCGCTCAGCTTGCTGCAGAAAAGACCAGCCGATTCGAACCAAGTGTGGATGTCAGGGCTTCTTGACAAATACAACGCCAGACCCAAAACACTGGTGTTTGACAACATGTGTCTAGCAGAATTTGCATCCGAGTACAGGATTGTGTACGGTAGCGAAGCAAAAAAGCCAGATTGCCTGAAGCTGTCTGACAACATGGGAACCATTAAGAAGCGCTCGACGGATGGCCGACCCGCGGTTATCAGATACGCGAAATTCTCGGAACAGAAGGACCCCGAGAAATACTTCGGCAACTTGCTGAAGGCTTACCTTCCGCATCGCTATCAGACCACACTGAAAACCGCAATCTTCCCCACCTACAAGGAGTTCTACGACTCTGCGTCTGTGAAAATACCTGGACAAAAATGGACATGCCGCGCAAATGCCATTGTTGATGAGAACAAAATGAGGTATGAAAAACACAGCAAATCGATGGAAGAAGCATTAGAGGAATTCATGAAGCATGGCCCTGCGGAAGATGCGTGGGCCAACATTGCCCCAGAAAATGAGCTCGAGCGGATGGAATGTCTTGCCGAACAAGATCAAGATCCACAGGCAGACAACGAACAAGACGACGTCCCAGAGTTCAGTTGTCAAGAGGTGGGTACAATTGTTGGTCACAGGGTATCGGCTCCGCAAATGAGCCTCGATTATCTGCGTTCAATGTGTCGAAACCTCAACCGGACTCAAGCCTCCATCTTTCACTCTGTACGTGAATGGTGCTTCAAGAGCGTACTCGACCAGAAACCCGAACCCTTCTTCTTCTTTGTCACTGGGGGTGCTGGAACTGGCAAATCACACCTGATCAAGTGCATCTACGGTGAGGCAACACGGATTCTCCGTCGACTCCCCAGACTGTTTGAGGAGACGGATGCATCCATGCCCACAGTGCTGCTGTCTGCGTTTACAGGAACTGCGGCATACAACATCGCGGGAAACACACTGCATTCCCTGTTGAAGTTGCCAAGAAAATTGAAACCACCCTACATAGGACTGGGAAACAAATTGGATGACGTGAGGGCAAAGCTGGGAAATGCGGAGATCATCGTCATAGATGAGGTGTCGATGATTTCAAAGGCTATGTTTATCTACATCCACTGGAGACTGCAAGAGATTAAAGGCAGTAAGAGGCCATTCGGCGGCATGTCGGTACTTGTAGTAGGCGACTTTTACCAGCTCCCTCCAACGTCAAGTGGGAAACCGCTCTGTGTGCTCGAGGAAGGCAAACCGGACCTTCTGCTCGAACACTTTCAGATGATCACGTTGACCGAGATCATGCGACAGAAAGATGATCTGCCCTACGCAGAGCTTCTGAATAGGTTGAGAGTCAAAGCGAAGAAGGATCCGCTGAGTGACGGAGACAAAGCACTCCTTGCTCAGAGAGTGACTGTGCGTGACCGTTGTCCTAAGGATGTTGTGCACATCTTCGCAACCAACAAAGAGGTGTCCGAACACAACGCCAAATCTTTGTCTGCGCTCCACAGCCACATCGTCAACATACCCGCGGAAGACTACAAGCAAGTCCATAACCACAAGACTCGCCTTGCCAGTCCCTGTACAGGAGAGCAGAACGATCTTCTTGACAACTTGCAGGTTGCAGAAGGCGCCCCAATCGTGATCATCAGGAACATAGATGTGGAGGATGGCCTTGTGAACGGGACATTTGGCAAGATGGCTAGTGTAGAGATGCACGTAAACGAGGACGGGAGTAGAGTAGCCAAGCTTTGGCTTGTAGTAGACAAGCCTGAAGCAGGACAGAAATACCGGAAAACTACACCTGGCAGTACACAAGTGTACGTCGAGAGATATGAGGAACACCTGAGCAATAACACGCTTCGTAGGCAATTTCCCATCAAGTTGGCATATGCTTGCACAGCTCACAAAGTCCAAGGCATGACTACACAATCTGCTGTGGTTTCCTTGAAACGGATCTTCCAACCAGGCATGGCCTACGTTGCCCTCAGTAGGACAACGTCATTGCAAGGATTGTACATCATTGACTTCGATGCGAAGAAAATCTATGCTGATCCTGCAATCACAGCTGCCCTGGAATCCATGAAGACCGCCTCACTGGACAGTGTTATGCCACTGTTGAAGTATCGAGAGACGACAGGCCAGGCGCAAACACTCGCGATTGTCCATCACAACACGCAAAGTTTACCGGCACACATTCAGGACATCAAAAAACATCACGAACTGACCCATGCAGATGTCCTGTGCTTGACCGAGACGCATCTCACCGGCTCCTTTGTGGCTGACAGTCTCCAATTGGATGGATACACCATGTTCAGCCGCAACAAGCACATCTCGTACACCAGCCGTCCTGAACGTGCAGAACAGAATGGCGGTGGCGTCGCTGTGTATGTGAAGGACCATTTCCAGGCATGTGAAAAGCGTTACCTACACAATGTGACAAACCTCGAGTTTGTGGTCGTCAAGATAGAGTCCCCTGTCAAGCTTCTGATCGCTGCAGTGTACAGACCACCACGTTACGATGACCCGTTCATGGAAAATCTGAAGGCGCTTCTGGACTCCTTAGAAGTGATGGACCACCATCCCATCGTAGTCTGTGGTGATTTCAACGAAAATCTACTGGCCAGTGTAGGTACTCCGATAGCGATGCTGCTCGAGTCCAGAGGATACACACAACTGATCAAGGAGAAGACTACTGACAAAAACACGCTGTTGGATCACATTTACATCTCAAGACCAGAGCAATGTCTACAGTCTGGAGTACTACGTACGTACTACAGCTACCATGATCCTGTGTATTGCGTATTATCCTCCGATCAGGACTAGTGCATAGCCTGCAAGACAAGCTTGCAAACACTGGAACCATGTAGACCTTAGTTTCAAGGACATCGTGCTCTTTCCCACCAAACGCATTCTGACCTGCTCTTATAAATCACATCTGCCGCACTCAATAACAAAAGGATTGCGAACAATGGAACCTCTTGATCACCAACCCTGTCATTGGATATATCACTGGAACATGTGAATGAGCTGCCCAAATAGTGGTCACCAGAGATGATCGTTTGACGGTATGAACTATTCATAGCCAACGCTACATCATTCTCTGGTGCCACTCCAGCGCAAAGTCTCATCTGCCACACTAAATAACAAACGGATTGCGAACAATGGAACCTCTTGATCACCAACCCTGTCATTGGATATATCACTGGAACATGTGAATCAGCTGCCCAAGTAGTGACCGGGCCTCATCGTAGCCGCACCTATACTTTGGAATCTCCCATTACGCAGCAGCCAAATCTCACCTTTTTTCTCTTGTCGCTAGTATTATTCATATTGTAGCATTGTTTTGTCTTTTTTCATAATTACTGATTGTGAAGCATTTGTTTGAAAAGAACACTAACACTTGTTTCCCTGTTTTTCAGAAGCCGTCCAGCACTGATATTGTTTTTGCCTTTAACCTTTTTCTACATTTCAGGAATGTTCTTTGTGAATAATTGTCATATTTCTAATTGTCATTTATGTTGTGGCTCGTGAACCGGTAGTACCCAATTTCTATAAACACAATATTGGCCATCCCTGAATTTAATAACAAACTCACACATAAAATAATCAATTCTAAAAAATGCATAACAAACTATTTTGGATTGTATACTGCCTTTTCATGATCCACTACCTTATATTTACATGTGCATGTTGTAAATGTTTTAACTCACCATTTGTTTTTAGGGCTGTAAGACTGTAACACTTATTAGGACTAAATTATTTTTTAATAAATGTTGTCAAAAAAAATAATTTTATTCAAACAGCCAATATACAAGCATTAAAATAGGACTTAATTTCTTAATTAAACTAATAAATGTAATCCCAAAATAATTATGGAAAATGTTACACATTGATTCATTGATAAATACAAAATTAGATATCTACAAAATACACTTTGAGATAATTCACTTAATCAATATAGTTGCAGCCCTAAAAGTTTTACTTATTTTTCAGAATGTTACATTTCTTAGTTTGTTTAATATATTTACCAGGAGCTTGCTTGATCGCCTTTTTTAACAAAGGGGTCGGTGCAAGAATTTTTTCCCCGTGCACTCCTAAATTGGCTGAAATAGGAGGCGGGTTTTTTGCTTCACCCTGGAAAATATTGAAATTACTTAAAGGTTAGAATATAATTTTGGACAATAACAGTAATAATAGTAATAATAACCATTATAGCATCAATAATATATCTGTCAATAATAATAAACTGTTTACAGGCATTGTAATAGTTATCATAAAATATAATTTGTTTAATTGTCACTAATAACTCATATTAACCTATATATAGAATCATAAAATATGACCATAATTACATATATAATCATAATAACTATAGTAAAAATAATTGATAGGACATTATACCAAATATATTAATGGTGTTGCTTACAGTAAAGGTACCAATAATACAATTGTGTTAATAAATACTTTAAACTATATCTGCTCTGCTTTGTCTCTACTTATTTTTCTTTTTGCCATGTGTTTGAAAAGTGAATCTATATGTTTGGTAATGTATTTAGTCACATGTATTTAACATTTACAATGAATACAGATGTGTTTTTACTATTCACAATCAGAAGGGTTCTTCACTACTAAAGCTGAACAAAAAGTGAAACTTTGGAATGTAACATCTCATTAATGCCTAAACCCATACACATATGAACATAATATACACAAGTTGTTCGTTTAACTGACAATAATTCTTGCCTTCTATAATTTGGTGTTTTAAGCTTGTAATTGAAAGTGTCAGACTATAATCTCTGCCTGCTGGACAAAATGGACTTCAATCCCTCTACTGTGTGTAAAATTGTGAAGCAATCTACATGGACATTAGAGCTTATCCAAAACTCCTGCCTGGTAATGACAAGTCTGTCACAATGTAGGCTAAACAATAGTTTTTCATTGTGGTATTGACACCATTAAGTAACACTGATGTGCCTGATATGCTGGGGAGTATCTATCTTACAATATACAAAATGGTATGGCTACTAGCCAGGTCGACAAGTATCGTAATGGTTCCACATGTATTATATGGTGAGACATTCACAAGTACATTACAAGGTATTTAATATCTATTATCAGGTTGGGGAAAAAAGGTGCTGAATCTTATACTAAAAACATGACATAATATAAGTGTGGGGAAAACGTGAAATGTCTTCCGAGTATTTACAACTTGTTTGCAAATCGCAGATATGCCATTTACTCTATATACACAGGGTATTTTCTCCTCACAATGTCTCAGATCAGAACAATAAGGTTTTAAAAAATGGCAAGTTTTATTTTGAGACCTATAACACCATCTGTTCCACTGGGGACTGAACTGTGAACTACTATGTGACGATGGATTCCTTGGACTCCCATGGCCGCAACCCAGAACTCTGCGTCGGCGCAACCACACTTTGCAATTGCCCTGAATTGCGACGCGTCTAGTATTAACATTGTTCTTGAACAATGTTAATAAACAATATTTCAAACTGCATCTCCTCCCACAGTTTTTATTCCCCAATTTCGTGCCATATGTCAAAATGACCGTCTTGACCGGGAATCGTGCGCTTGTATTTTGTTAAGAGATTGGTTAAATAGTTTAATTGATATTGATTTATTAGTGCATTAAATTTCCCCATCCGCTTTAATGGAAAAGTGAAAAAACTCAAATTCAAGTATTTTTTTCTCAGAAACCGTAAGAGCTAGAGTTACCAGATTTGGAGGGGAGGTTCATAATTTAGTCCGAAATTATTGAAAAAATAATTACACTAATCGGCCACATGGTGGCGCTATAACAGTGCCCTTTACGTTTTGGCCTATAACTCTTGAACCGTAGGTCGTAAAATCAAAATGTCTTTTTCCCTGGATTCCTTGGGTCACTACGCATCTCCCCATATAGGCCACGCCCATTTGCGTCAGGATAGATTTTCCGCCATTTTGCATTTTCTTCAAAACACACTTTTAGCTCATTTTCCCACATATTTTGTCAAAATTTCACAAAAATCGGTACACATGATCTCTGGGCCCATGCGATAAACATATCCAAACGGCATTTTGATAGTCCTTACCGTTCGTCCGTAATTGGCTTCCAAAGTTAGTGGGAGGGGCTCGTTTTACCAAAAATGCCAGAAATCACGAACGAAACGTACAATTGATCCCAAATTTGAATCATAGGTCGAGGGTGGTTTACTCAACGAATACCCAAAAGTATTTCCAATTTGATCCATAGGGGGCGCCACAAATGCGCAAAACGTAACCGTTCGATGCTAAAACATGATTTTTGGGGGGATCAATCCTCTCAAAATGAAACGCAAGTGATCTCAGGAGTGACGTGACAATGTAATTGGCGCAGCCTACGACGGTATTCCTCCCGGCGTATTCCTCGCGTCCCGGCGGCGGCGACCCCGCGACCTGCGTCGGCGCAACCACACTTTGCAATTGCCCTGAATTGCGACGCGTCTAGTTAGTGTGGTTGCCCGAATGGGCAACCAGACTATTGTTTTACAGAAACTTTCTCTCTAGATAAACTTTTTTTCTATTCGCTACTCCTCCCACAGTTTATTTTTCCCAATTTAGTGCCATATGTCAAAATGACCGGCCTCACCGGGAATCGTGTGCTTGTATCTTGTTAAGAGATTGGTTGGATAGTTTTATTGATATTGATTTATTAGTGCATTAAATGTCCCCATCCACTTTAATGGAAAAGTGAAAAAACTCAAATTCAAGTATTTTTTTCTCAGAAACCGTAAGAGCTAGAGTTACCAGATTTGGAGGGGAGGTTTATAATTTAGTCCGAAATTATTTAAATAAATAATCACACCATTCGGCCTCATGGTGGCGCTATAACAGCCCACTTTACGTTTTTGGCCTATAACTTTTGAACCGTAGGTCCTAGAATAAAAATCTTTTCCCCCCTAGATTCCTTGGGTCATGACGCAACTCCCCATATAGGCCACGCCCATTTGCGTCAGGATAGATTTTCCGCCATTTTGAATTTTCTTCAAAACACACTTTTAGCTCCTCCTCCCACATATTTTCTCCAAATTTCACAAAAATCAGTACACATTATCTTTGGACCCATGCGATAATCTGGAGTGAAACAGAATTTTGATAGTCCATACCGTTCGTCCGTAAATGGCTTCCGAAGTTAGTAGGAGGGGCCCGTTTTACCAAAAAGGCCAAAAATCACGAACGAAACGTCCGGTCAATCCCAAATTTTTATCAAATGTCAAGGGTGGTTTACTCAACGAATCTCCAAAAGCATTTCCACTTTGATCCACAGGGGGCGCCACAAATGTACAAAACGTAACCGTTTGATGCAAAAACATGATTTTTGGGGGGGATCACTCCTCTCAAAATGAAAAGCAGGTGATCTCAGGAGTTACAGGACGATGTCATTGGCCCGCTACATTTGTGGGAGGGGCCTATTTATTTAGTGGGAGGGGCCTATTTCTTAAAATCAAAACGCCATGTATCATGAACGCAGGATCCAATCATCACCAAATTCGAATGGCACGTCGCGCGGCCTCCGACGGTATTCCTCCAAGCGTATTCCTCAAGTCCCGGCGGCCGCGACCGGCGTCGGCGCAACCACACTTTGCAATTTCCCAGAATTGCGACGCGTCTAGTATTAACATTGTTCTTGAACAATGTTAATAAACAATATTTCAAACTGCATCTCCTCCCACAGTTTTTATTCCCCAATTTCGTGCCATATGTCAAAATGACCGTCTTGACCGGGAATCGTGCGCTTGTATTTTGCTAAGAGATTGGTTAAATAGTTTAATTGATATTGATTTATTAGTGCATTAAATTTCCCCATCCGCTTTAATGGAAAAGTGAAAAAACTCAAATTCAAGTATTTTTTTCTCAGAAACCGTAAGAGCTAGAGTAACCAGATTTGGATGGGAGGTTCATAATTTAGTCCGAAATTATTCGCGGCGCTATAACAGCTCCCTTTACGTTTTGGCCTATAACTCTTGAACCGTAGGTCGTAAAATCAAAATTTCTTTTCACCTGGATTCCTTGGGTCACGACGCATCTCCCCATATAGGCCACGCCCATTTGCGTCAGGATAGATTTTCCGCCATTTTGAATTTTCTTCAAAACACACTTTTTGCACCTTTTCCTACAGATTTTTCCCAAATCCGCATCTCCTCCCACAGTTTATTTTTCCCAATTTAGTGCCATATGTCAAAATGACCGGCCTCACCGGGAATCGTCTGCTTGTATTTTGTTAAGAGATTGGTTGCATAGTTTTATTGATATTGATTTATTAGTGCATTAAATGTCCCCATCCACTTTAATGGAAAAGTGAAAAAACTCAAATTCAAGTATTTTTTTCTCAGAAACCGTAAGAGCTAGAGTTACCAGATTTGGAGGGGAGGTTTATA
Organism: Gymnoscopelus braueri; assembly: GCF_963280865.1. NCBI lineage: Eukaryota > Metazoa > Chordata > Actinopteri > Myctophiformes > Myctophidae > Gymnoscopelus > Gymnoscopelus braueri. The sequence continues at coordinate 55,636,303 of NC_137603.1, forward strand.
ATTTAGTCCGAAATTATTTAAATAAATAATCACACCATTCGGCCTCATGGTGGCGCTATAACAGCCCACTTTACGTTTTTGGCCTATAACTTTTGAACCGTAGGTCCTAGAATAAAAATCTTTTCCCCCCTAGATTCCTTGGGTCATGACGCAACTCCCCATATAGGCCACGCCCATTTGCGTCAGGATAGATTTTCCGCCATTTTGAATTTTCTTCAAAACACACTTTTAGCTCCTCCTCCCACATATTTTCTCCAAATTTCACAAAAATCAGTACACATTATCTTTGGACCCATGCGATAATCTGGAGTGAAACAGAATTTTGATAGTCCATACCGTTCGTCCGTAAATGGCTTCCGAAGTTAGTAGGAGGGGCCCGTTTTACCAAAAAGGCCAAAAATCACGAACGAAACGTCCGGTCAATCCCAAATTTTTATCAAATGTCAAGGGTGGTTTACTCAACGAATCTCCAAAAGCATTTCCACTTTGATCCACAGGGGGCGCCACAAATGTACAAAACGTAACCGTTTGATGCAAAAACATGATTTTTGGGGGGGATCACTCCTCTCAAAATGAAAAGCAGGTGATCTCAGGAGTTACAGGACGATGTCATTGGCCCGCTACATTTGTGGGAGGGGCCTATTTATTTAGTGGGAGGGGCCTATTTCTTAAAATCAAAACGCCATGTATCATGAACGCAGGATCCAATCATCACCAAATTCGAATGGCACGTCGCGCGGCCTCCGACGGTATTCCTCCAAGCGTATTCCTCAAGTCCCGGCGGCCGCGACCGGCGTCGGCGCAACCACACTTTGCAATTTCCCAGAATTGCGACGCGTCTAGTATTAACATTGTTCTTGAACAATGTTAATAAACAATATTTCAAACTGCATCTCCTCCCACAGTTTTTATTCCCCAATTTCGTGCCATATGTCAAAATGACCGTCTTGACCGGGAATCGTGCGCTTGTATTTTGCTAAGAGATTGGTTAAATAGTTTAATTGATATTGATTTATTAGTGCATTAAATTTCCCCATCCGCTTTAATGGAAAAGTGAAAAAACTCAAATTCAAGTATTTTTTTCTCAGAAACCGTAAGAGCTAGAGTAACCAGATTTGGATGGGAGGTTCATAATTTAGTCCGAAATTATTCGCGGCGCTATAACAGCTCCCTTTACGTTTTGGCCTATAACTCTTGAACCGTAGGTCGTAAAATCAAAATTTCTTTTCACCTGGATTCCTTGGGTCACGACGCATCTCCCCATATAGGCCACGCCCATTTGCGTCAGGATAGATTTTCCGCCATTTTGAATTTTCTTCAAAACACACTTTTTGCACCTTTTCCTACAGATTTTTCCCAAATCCGCATCTCCTCCCACAGTTTATTTTTCCCAATTTAGTGCCATATGTCAAAATGACCGGCCTCACCGGGAATCGTCTGCTTGTATTTTGTTAAGAGATTGGTTGCATAGTTTTATTGATATTGATTTATTAGTGCATTAAATGTCCCCATCCACTTTAATGGAAAAGTGAAAAAACTCAAATTCAAGTATTTTTTTCTCAGAAACCGTAAGAGCTAGAGTTACCAGATTTGGAGGGGAGGTTTATAATTTAGTCCGAAATTATTTAAATAAATAATCACACCATTCGGCCTCATGGTGGCGCTATAACAGCCCACTTTACGTTTTTGGCCTATAACTTTTGAACCGTAGGTCCTAGAATAAAAATCTTTTTTCCCCTAGATTCCTTGGGTCATGACGCAACTCCCCATATAGGCCACGCCCATTTGCGTCTGGATAGATTTTCCGCCATTTTGAATTTTCTTCAAAACACACTTTTTGCACCTTTTCCTACAGATTTCGTCCAAATCTCACAAAAATCGGTACACATGATCTCTGGACCCATGCGATAATCTGGAGTGAAACAGAATTTTGATAGTCCATACCGTTCGTCCGTAAATGGCTTCCAAAGTTAGCGGGAGGGGCCCGTTTTACAAAAAAGCCCACAAATCACGAACAAAACGTCCAGTCAATCCCAAATTTGAATCACATGTCAAGTGTGGTTTACTCAACAAATCCCCAAAAGCATTTTCACTTTGACCCATAGGGGGCGCCACAAATGCGCAAAATGTAACCTTTTGATGCAAAAACCATATGTTGATGTTTCTAGATAAACTATATTTCGGGCTGCTACTCCACCCACAGTTTTTTTTGCCCAATTTCGTGCCATATGTCAAAATGACCGGCTTCACCGGGAATCGTGCGCTTGTACTTTGCTAAGAGATTGGTTTCATAGTTTAATTGATATTGATTTATTAGTGCATTAAATTTCCCCATCCGCTTTAATGGAAAAGTGAAAAAACTCAAATTCAAGTATTTTTTTCTCAGAAACCGTAAGAGCTAGAGTTACCAGATTTGGAGGGGAGGTTCATAATTTAGTCCGAAATTATCAAAAAAAAATATCACACCATTCGGCCACATGGTGGCGCTATAACAGCCCCCTTTACGTTTTGGCCTATAACTCTTGAACCGTAGGTCGTAAAATCAGAATTTCTTTTCACCTGGATTCCTTGGGTCACGACGCATCTCCCCTTATAGGCCACGCCCATTTGCGTCAGGATAGATTTTCCGCCATTTTGAATTTTCTTCAAAACACACTTTTTGCACCTTTTCCTATTTTTTTTTTCCAAATCTCACAAAAATCGGTACACGTGATCTATGGACTCATGCGATAAACCTATCCAAACGGCATTTTGATAGTCTTTACCGTTCGTCCGTAATTGGCTTCCAAAGTTAGTGGGAGGAGCCCGTTTTACCAAAAATGCCAAAAATCACGAACGAAACGTCCAATCAATCCCAAATTTGAATCACATGTCAAGGGTGGTTTACTCAACGAATCCCCAAAAGCATTTCCACTTTGACCCTTAGGGGGCGCCACAACTGTGCAAAACGTAACCGTTTGATGCAAAAACATGATTTTTGGGGGGATCACTCCTCTCAAATTGAAAAGCAGGTGATCTCAGGAGTGACATGACGATGTCATTGGCCCGCTACATTTGTGGGAGGGGCTTATTTAATTTAGTGGGAGGGGCCTATTTCTTCAAATCAAAACGCCATGTATCACGAACACAGGATCCAATCAGCACCAAATTCGAATGGCACGTCACGCGGCCTCCGATGGTATTCCTCCAAGCATATTCCTCAAGTCCGGGCGGCGGCAACCCGCGACCGGCGTCGGCGCAACCACACTTTGCAATTTCCCAGAATTGCGACCCGTCTAGTATTAACATTGTTCTTGAACAATGTTAATAAACAATATTTCAAACTGCATCTCCTCCCACAGTTTTTATTCCCCAATTTCGTGCCATATTTCAAAATGACCGTCTTGACCGGGAATCGTGCGCTTGTATTTTGCTAAGAGATTAATTAAACAGTTTAATTGATATTGATTTATTAGTGCATTAAATTTCCCCATCCGCTTTAATGGAAAAGTGAAAAAACTCAAATTCAAGTATTTTTTTCTCAGAAACCGTAAGAGCTAGAGTTACCAGATTTGGAGGGAAGGTTTATAATTTAGTCCGAAATTATTAAAAAAATTATCACACCATTCGACCACATGGTGGTGCTATAACAGCCCCCTTTACGTTTTGGCCTATAACTCTTGAACCGTAGGTCGTAAAATAAAATAAAAAAATCCCCTGGATTTCTTGGGTCACGACACATCTCCCCATATAGGCCACGCCCATTTGCGTCAGGACAGATTTTCCGCCATTTTGAATTTTCTTCAAAACACACTTTTTGCTCCTTTTCCTTCAAATTTTATCCAATTTTCACACAAATCGGTACACGTGATCTATGGACCCGTGCAATAAACGTTTCCAAGCGGAAATGTGATAGTCCGTACCGTTCGTCCGTAAATGGCTTCCGAAGTTAGCGGGAGGGGCCCGTTTTACAAAAAAGGCCACAAATCACGAACCAAACATCCAGTCAATCCCAAATTTGAATCACATGTCAAGGGTGGTTTAATCAACAAATCCCCAAAAGTTTTTCCACTTTGAGCCATAGGGGGCGCCACAAATGCTCAAAAGGTAACCGTTTGATGCAAAAACATTATGTTGGGAGGATCAATCCTCTCAAAATGAAACGCAAGTGATCTCAGGAGTTGTGTGACAATGTAATTGGCGCAGCCTCCGACGGTATTCCTCCCAGCGTATTCCTCGAGTCCCGACCGGCGTCGGCGCAACCACACTTTGCAATTGCCCTGAATTGCGACGCGTCTAGTTAGTGTGGTTGCCCTAACAGGGCAACCAGACTATAGTTCTTGATGAACTTTATTAATCTTCCGGATAAACAATACTTCAAACTGCTATTTCTCCCACAGTTTTTATCTCCCAATGTTGTGCCATATCTCAAAATGACCGTCTTGACCTGGAATCGTGCGCTTGTATTTTGCTAAGAGATTGGTTAAATAGTTTAATTGATATTGATTTATTAGTGCATTAAATTTCCCCATCCGCTTTAATGTAAAAGTGAAAAAACTCAAATTCAAGTATTTTTTTCTCAGAAACCGTAAGAGCTAGAGTTACCACATTTGGAGGGGAGGTTCATAATTTAGTCCAAAATTATTTAAAAAAAAATCACACCAATCGGCCACATGGTGGCGCTATAACAGCCCCCTTTACGTTTTGGCCTATAACTCTTGAACCGTAGGTCGTAAAATCAAAATTTCTTTTCACCTGGATTCCTTGGGTCACGACGCATCTCCCCATATAGGCCACACCCATTTGCGTCTTGATAGATTTTTTGATATTGATTTATTAGTGCATTAAATTTCCCCATCCACTTTAATGGGAATTGCAAAAACTCCCATTCAAGTATTTTTTTCTCGGAAACCATAAGGGCTACAGTTACATGACTTGGAGGGGAGGTTAATAGTTTATTGCAAAATTATTAAATAAATAATTACACTAATCGGCCACATGGTGGCGCTATAACAGCCCCCTTTACGTTTTGGCCTATTACTCTTGAACCGTATGTCGTAAAATCAAAATTTATTTTTCCCTGGATTCCTTGGGTCACTACGCATCTCCCCATATAGGCCACGCCCATTTGCGTCAGGATAGATTTTCCGCCATTTTGAATTTACTTCAAAACACACTTTTTGCACCTTTTCCTACAGATTTTTTCCAAATCTCACAAAAATCGGTACACGTGATTTATGGACCCATGCGATAAACCTATCCAAACGGCATTTTGATAGTCCTTACCGTTCGTCCGTAATTGGCTTCCAAAGTTAGTGGGAAGGGCCCGTTTTACCAAAAATGCCAAAAATCACAAACAAAACGTCCAATCGATCCCAAATTTAAATCACATGTCGAAGGTGGTTTACTCAACAAATCCCCAAAAGCATTTCCACTTTGATCCATAGGGCGCGCCACAACTGTGCAAAACGTAACCGTTTGATGCAAAAACATGATTTTTAGGGGGATCACTCCTCTCAAATTGAAAAGCAGGTGATGTCAGGAGTGACATGACGATGTCATTGGCCCGCTACATTTGTGGGAGGGGCCTATTTATTTAGTGGGAGGGGCCTATTTCTTAAAATCAAAACGCCATATATCACAAACGCAGGATCCAATCAGCACCAAATTCGAATGGCACGTCGCGCGGCCTCCGACGGTATTCCTCCAAGCGCATTCCTCAAGTCCCGGCGGCGCCGACCTGCGACCGGCGTCGGCGCAACCACACTTTGCAATTTCCCAGAATTGCGACCCGTCTAGTATTAACATTGTTCTTGAACAATGTTAATAAACAATATTTCAAACTGCATCTCCTCCCACAGTTTTTATTCCCCAATTTCGTGCCATATATCAAAATGACTGTCTTGACCGGGAATCGTGCGCTTGTATTTTGCTAAGAGATTGGTTAAATAGTTTAATTGATATTGATTTATTAGTGCATTAAATTTCCCCATCCGCTTTAATGTAAAAGTGAAAAAACTCAAATTCAAGTATTTTTTTCTCAGAAACCGTAAGAGCTAGAGTTACCAGATTTGGAGGGGAGGTTCATAATTTAGTCCGAAATTATTAAAAAAAATATCACACCATTCGGCCACATGGTGGCGCTATAACAGCCCCCTTTACGTGTTGGCCTATAACTCTTGAACCGTAGGTCGTAAAATCAAAATTTCTTTTCACCTGGATTCCTTGGGTCACGACGCATCTCCCCACATAGGCCACGCCCATTTGCGTCAGGATAGATTTTCCGCCATTTTGAATTTTCTTCAAAACACACTTTTTGCACCTTTTCCTACAGATTTTTCCCAAATCTCACAAAAATCGGTACACATGATCTCTGGACCCATGCGATAATCTGGACCGAAACAGAATTTTGATAGTCCATACCGTTCGTCCGTAAATGGCTTCCAAAGTTAGCGGGAGGGGCCCGTTTTACAAAAAAGCCCACAAATCACGAACAAAACGTCCAGTCAATCCCAAATTTGAATCACATGTCAAGTGTAGTTTACTCAACAAATCCCCAAAAGAATTTCCACTTTGATCCATAGGGGGCGCACACAAATGCTCAAAATGTAACCGTTTGATGCAAAAACCTTATGTTGGGGGATCAATCCTCTCAAAATGAAACACAAGTGATCTCAAGAGTTGCGTGACAATGTAATTGGCACAGACTCCGACGGTATTCCTCCCAGCGTATTCCTCGAGTCCCGACCGGCGTCGGCGCAACCACACTTTGCAATTGCCCTGAATTGCGACGCGTCTAGTTAGTGTGGTTGCCCTAACAGGGCAACCAGACTATAGTACTGGATGGTCTTTATTAATCCGGATAAACAATACTTCAAACTGCTATTTCTCCCACAGTTTTTATCCCCCAATGTTGTGCCATATCTCAAAATGACCGTCTTGACCTGGAATCGTGCGCTTGTATTTTGCTAAGAGATTGGTTAAATAGTTTAATTGATATTGATTTATTAGTGCATTAAATTTCCCCATCCGCTTTAATGTAAAAGTGAAAAAACTCAAATTCAAGTATTTTTTTCTCAGAAACCGTAAGAGCTAGAGTTACCACATTTGGAGGGGAGGTTCATAATTTAGTCCAAAATTATTGAAAAAATAATTACACCAATCGGCCACATGGTGGCGCTATAACAGCCCCCTTTACGTTTTGGCCTATAACTCTTGAACCGTAGGTCGTAAAATCAAAATTTATTTTCACCTGGATTCCTTGGGTCACGACGCATCTCCCCATATAGGCCACGCCCATTTGCGTCTGGATAGATTTTTTGATATTGATTTATTAGTGCATTAAATTTCCCCATCCACTTTAATGGGAATTGCAAAAACTCCCATTCAAGTATTTTTTTCTCAGAAACCGTAAGAGCTAGAGTTACCACATTTGGAGGGGAGGTTCATAATTTAGTCCGAAATTATTAAAAAAATAATTACACTAATCGGCCACATGGTGGCGCTATAACAGCCCACTTTACGTTTTGGCCTATAACTCTTGAACCGTAGGTCGTAAAATCAAAATTTCTTTTCACCTGAATTCCTTGGGTGACGACGCATCTCCCCATATAGGCCACGCCCATTTGCGTCTGGATAGATTTTCCGCCATTTTGAATTTTCTTCAAAACAAACTTTTTGCACCTTTTCCTACAGATTTTTTCCAAATCTCACAAAAATCGGTACACGTGATCTCTGGACCCATGCGATAATCTGGACCGAAACAGAATTTTGATAGTCCATACCGTTCGTCCGTAAATGGCTTCCAAAGTTAGCGGGATGGGCCCGTTTTACAAAAAAGCCCACAAATCACGAACAAAACGTCCAGTCGATCCCAAATTTGAATCACATGTCGAGGGTGGTTTACTCAACAAATCCCCAAAAGCACTTCCACTTTGATCCATAGGGGGCGCCACAACTGCGCAAAACGTAACCGTTTGATGCAAAAACATGATTTTTGGGGGGATCACTCCTCTCAAAATGAAAAGCAGGTGATCTCAGGAGTTACAGGACGATGTCATTGGCCCGCTATATTTGTGGGAGGGGCCTATTTATTTAGTGGGAGGGGCCTATTTCTTAAAATCAAAACGCCATGTATCACGAACGCAGGATCCAATCAGCACCAAATTCGAATGGCACGTCGCGCGGCCTCCGACGCTATTCTTCCAAGCGTATTCCTCAAGTCCCGGAGGGGGCGACCCGCGACCGGCGTCGGCGCAACCACACTTTGCAATTTCCCATAATTGCGACGCGTCTAGTATTAACATTGTTCTTGAACAATGTTAATAAACAATATTTCAAACTGCATCTCCTCCCACAGTTTTTATTCCCCAATTTCGTGCCATATGTCAAAATGACCGTCTTGACCGGGAATCGTGCGCTTGTATTTTGCTAAGAGATTGGTTAAATAGTTTAATTGATATTGATTTATTAGTGCATTAAATTTCTCCATCCGCTTTAATGGAAAAGTGAAAAAACTCAAATTCAAGTATTTTTTTCTCAGAAACTGTAAGAGCTAGAGTTACCAGATTTGGAGGGGAGGTTCATAATTTAGTCCGAAATTATTAAAAAAATTATCACACCATTCGGCCACATGGTGGCGCTATAACAGTCCCCTTTACGTTTTGGCCGATAACTCTTGAACCGTAGGTCGTAAAATCAAAATTTCTTTTCACCTGGATTCCTTGGGTCACGACGCATCTCCCCATATAGGCCACGCCCATTTGCGTCAGGATAGATTTTCCGCCATTTAGAATTTTCTTCAAAACACACTTTTTGCACCTTTTCCTACAGATTTTTCCCAAATCTCACAAAAATCGGTACACATGATCTCTGGACCCATGCGATAATCTGGACCGAAACAGAATTTTGATAGTCCATACCGTTCGTCCGTAAATGCCTTCCAAAGTTAGCGGGAGGGGCCCGTTTTACAAAAAAGCCCACAAATCACGAACGAAACGTCCAATCGATCCCAAATTTAAATCACATGTCGAGGGTGGCTTACTCAACAAATCACCAAAAGCATTTCCACTTTGATCCATGCGCCACAACTGCGCAAAACGTAACCGTTTGATGCAAAAACATGATTTTTGGGGGATCACTCCTCTCAAAATGAAAAGCAGGTGATCTCAGGAGTTACAGGACGATGTCATTGGCCCGCTACATTTGTGGGAGGGGCCTATTTATTTAGTGGGAGGGGCCTATTTCTTAAAATCAAAACGCCATGTATCACGAACGCAGGATCCAATCATCACCAAATTCGAATGGCACGTCGCGCGGCCTCCGACAGTATTCCTCCAAGCGTATTCCTCAAGTCCCGGCGGCGGCGACCCGCGACCGGCGTCGGCGCAACCACACTTTGCAATTTCCCAGAATTGCGACGCGTCTAGTATTAACATTGTTCTTGAACAATGTTAATAAACAATATTTCAAACTGCATCTCCTCCCACAGTTTTTATTCCCCAATTTCGTGCCATATGTCAAAATGACCGTCTTGACCGGGAATCGTGCGCTTGTATTTTGCTAAGAGATTGGTTAAATAGTTTAATTGATATTGTTTTATTAGTGCATTAAATTTCCCCATCCGCTTTAATGGAAAAGTGAAAAAACTCAAATTCAAGTATTTTTTTCTCAGAAACCGTAAGAGCTAGAGTTACCAGATTTGGAGGGGAGGTTTATAATTTAGTCCGAAATTATTAAAAAAAATATCACACCATTCGGCCACATGGTGGCGCTATAACAGCCCCCCTTATGTTTTGGCCTATAACTGTTGAACCGTAGGTCGTAAAATCAAAATTTATTTTCACCTGGATTCCTTGGGTCACGACGCATCTCCCCATATAGGCCACGCCCATTTGCGTCAGGATAGATTTTCCGCCATTTTGAATTTTCTTCAAAACACACTTTTTGCACCTTTTCCTACAGATTTTTCCCAAATCTCACAAAATTCGGTACACATGATCTCTGGACCCATGCGATAATCTGGACCGAAACAGAATTTTGATAGTCCATACCGTTCGTCCGTAAATGGCTTCCAAAGTTAGCGGGAGGGGCCCGTATTACAAAAAAAGCCCACAAATCACGAACAAAACGTCCAGTCAATCCCAAATTTGAATCACATGTCAAGTGTGGTTTACTCAACAAATCCCCAAAAGAATTTCCACTTTGATCCATAGGGGGCGCACACAAATGCTCAAAATGTAACCGTTTGATGCAAAAACCTTATGTTGGGGGATCAATCCTCTCAAAATGAAACGCAAGTGATCTCAGGAGTGACGTGACAATGTAATTGGCGCAGCCTCCGACGGTATTCCTCCCAGCGTATTCCTCGAGTCCCGACCGGCGTCGGCGCAACCACACTTTGCAATTTCCCAGAATTGCGACCCGTCTAGTTAGTGTGGTTGCCCGAATGGGCAACCAGACTATTGTTTTACAGAAACTTTATTCTTTCGGTGTTTCTAGATAAACAATATTTCAAACCACTACTCCTCCCACAGTTTAATTTTCCCAATTTTGTGCCATATGTCAAAATGACCGGCCTCACCGGGAATCGTGCGCTTGTATAAGGCTAAGAGATTGGTTAAATAGTTTAATTGATATTGATTTATTAGTGCATTAAATTTCTCCATCCGCTTTAATGGAAAAGTGAAAAAACTCAAATTCAAGTATTTTTTTCTCAGAAACTGTAAGAGCTAGAGTTACCAGATTTGGAGGGGAGGTTCATAATTTAGTCCGAAATTATTAAAAAAATTATCACACCATTCGGCCACATGGTGGCGCTATAACAGTCCCCTTTACGTTTTGGCCGATAACTCTTGAACCGTAGGTCGTAAAATCAAAATGTATTCTCCCCTGGATTCCTTGGGTCACGACGCATCTCCCCATATAGGCCACGCCCATTTGCGTCAGGATAAATTTTCCGCCATTTTGAATTTTCTTCAAAACACACTTTTAGCTCCTCCTCCCATATATTTTGTCCAAATTTCACAAAAATCGGTACACATGATCTCTGGACCCATGCGATGGGTATTTATGCGACAGAATTTTGATAGTCCATACCGTTCGTCTGTAAATGGCTTCCAAAGTTAGCGGGAGGGGCCCGTTTTACAAAAAAGCCCACAAATCACGAACAAAACGTCCAGTCAATCCCAAATTTGAATCACATGTCAAGTGTGGATTACTCAACAAATCCCCAAAATATCCCCACAAATGCGCTAAATGTAACCGTTTGATGCAAAAACCTTATTTTGGGGGGATCAATCCTCTCAAAATGAAACGCAAGTGATCTAAGGAGTTACGTGACAATGTAATTGGCACAGCCTCCGACGGTATTCCTCCCAGCGTATTCCTCGAGTCCCGGCGACAGCGACCCGCGACTAGCGTCGGTGCAACCACACTCTGCAATTGCCCTGAATTGCGACGCGTCTAGTATTAACATTGTTCTTGAACAATGTTAATAAACAATATTTCAAACTGCATCTCCTCCCACAGTTTTTATTCCCCAATTTCGTGCCATATGTCAAAATGACCGTCTTGACCGGGAATCGTGCGCTTGTATTTTGCTAAGAGATTGGTTAAATAGTTTAATTGATATTGATTTATTAGTGCATTAAATTTCTCCATCCGCTTTAATGGAAAAGTGAAAAAACTCAAATTCAAGTATTTTTTTCTCAGAAACTGTAAGAGCTAGAGTTACCAGATTTGGAGGGGAGGTTCATAATTTAGTCCGAAATTATTAAAAAAATTATCACACCATTCGGCCACATGGTGGCGCTATAACAGTCCCCTTTACGTTTTGGCCGATAACTCTTGAACCGTAGGTCGTAAAATCAAAATTTCTTTTCACCTGGATTCCTTGGGTCACGACGCATCTCCCCATATAGGCCACGCCCATTTGCGTCAGGATAGATTTTCCGCCATTTAGAATTTTCTTCAAAACACACTTTTTGCACCTTTTCCTACAGATTTTTCCCAAATCTCACAAAAATCGGTACACATGATCTCTGGACCCATGCGATAATCTGGACCGAAACAGAATTTTGATAGTCCATACCGTTCGTCCGTAAATGCCTTCCAAAGTTAGCGGGAGGGGCCCGTTTTACAAAAAAGCCCACAAATCACGAACGAAACGTCCAATCGATCCCAAATTTAAATCACATGTCGAGGGTGGCTTACTCAACAAATCACCAAAAGCATTTCCACTTTGATCCATGCGCCACAACTGCGCAAAACGTAACCGTTTGATGCAAAAACATGATTTTTGGGGGATCACTCCTCTCAAAATGAAAAGCAGGTGATCTCAGGAGTTACAGGACGATGTCATTGGCCCGCTACATTTGTGGGAGGGGCCTATTTATTTAGTGGGAGGGGCCTATTTCTTAAAATCAAAACGCCATGTATCACGAACGCAGGATCCAATCATCACCAAATTCGAATGGCACGTCGCGCGGCCTCCGACAGTATTCCTCCAAGCGTATTCCTCAAGTCCCGGCGGCGGCGACCCGCGACCGGCGTCGGCGCAACCACACTTTGCAATTTCCCAGAATTGCGACGCGTCTAGTTTTGTCTGTTTTTGTCTGATTTTCAGGATGACAGGAACAAAATGGAGGGAAGGGAAACACTGGAGGATAAACATGCTGAGGATCATGGGTAAATATACCTGTCATCTGATCTGTTTTAAGACTAAACCTCATAGTCTACATACAACAGGATCAAAGTGGGTGTGGTTTATAGCACCACGCTCTCATTAATGGGGCTAAACATGAAAGAAAGTGAACATTTAATTTAATGATCATCATTTGTTTAGTGTCATGTGAGTGCCATGATAGAGGGTGGCTTCAAATTGTACACATACTGAAGTATTAAAATATATTTTAAACAACAGCAACAACTTTTAAATAAGATAAAAGATGAATGATCATAAATGTCTTTTGGTGTAATGATGGAACTAGAGGGGTTCATTAGGTTCATCCTCTGGGTAACATGAAGGTGAACAGCATAGTGATATGTTGTTAGGAACTAAAGTGGTGGAAGGACCAACCGACTGACTGACGCAACCATCCAGAGCCCTGCCTCTAGTGGGGAGAAAAATGATTTACATTTATAGTAATTCTATGTTGAAAGCAGTGAGATAAAACATTTTCCACTCTCCTTTTGACTTTCTCAATGACCGACCTCTTAACGGTTTACAAGCAATACAATATACTTTACATTATCATGCTTGTAATTTTAATCCAAGCAGCTTTTGTATTGTTGTCTTATTGACCTTGAATGTATCTTATTTAATGATCTAAATAAGCCTGTTGGCTTCTTCCTCTTCTTGCACAATAACTTTTCTTCTGATATGTATTGTATGTATTTTATATCACAATGTGCTAATAAAGTAAACTAAGCTAAACATGTCTCAGCTCTCAGAGGCGTTGGTGGGCCAGGAGGTCGTCTCAGGTGCTCCACAGTGGAGCAGGAGGTCAAGAAGGTCATCAGGGCTACAGCACCGTGGGTGGAGGAGGTGACCCCTCGCCTCCTCAACGCTACCTGTCCCTCCCCCACCACCTCCTCCACCCCCCACGGGACCCCGAGGAGGACCTGATCATCTCCCCCTACGCCAGCTACACCTGCAGCTCTGAGCGCGCTGCACCCATCCTCTGTGGATGGCTGGACAAGCTGTCTCCACAGGGGTGAGACACACACACACGCACACGCACACGCACACTCACACTCACACTTACACACACACATCTTCTGTGGATGGCTGGACTGGATTGTCTTTAAAGTTACACATTCATACACTTAGACAGTGGTGGCTTATCCAACGGGCTTGAGGTGCTGAAGCACAGGGGAACCAACCTTGGGGGGGGGGGCACCAAACGGCGTGAGAAAAGAAAAAATCACACCCAGTGTGAAGTGGGCGGTGTCTTGCTAGCTAATCAAGTTTAGCTGAAATTCTTTTGTAACCTTGGCCAGATCTGTGCTTTGTCACAATTCTGTCTTTAACCTTTTCTGATATATCCTTTGATCTGAAAGGGCCAGTTCTAGGAAGACTTTCTATTTTCTTCTCAATATCGGTTTTCCCTTTTCTCATTTCAGCCATAGTGATCTTTGAGTTCTTTTTTACTGTTCTCACAAAATGGACAGCATCTAAGTTAAATATACTAGTGTCACATCAAAGTGGTTTTAGATTAATTTCATCATATGTCTCACTAGCCAATCACAGCATGTGGAATTGGAGCACTATGTCACTGTTGTTATTTAACAGTGGTCATCACGGTGATGGAAGCTCACTTAAAAGAATAATGTGTTTTTTTAAATACCCTTTCCACCCACAATGTGTGATTCACTTAAAACAAAAACATAAATGTGTTTTTTTTAAGTGCATAGTCCTATTTATAGGGCTATGCACATGTGTCATGTTTCCCTGGCCAATCACAGTCCTGAATAGACTGTGATTGGCCAGGGTGCAGGGTTAGGGGGGTACACTGGTGGCCAATCACAGCGCAGGATTTGGTGTGCAAATATCCAAACCTCACATATAGGGGCGGTTTCACCGCCCAAAAAAAACGGCGAAGAACGCCGAAATGTAGAAGCAGGGCTGCTAAAGGAGCGCTACAACATTGAAACGCCGGTGAAGCGTCCCCCCCCCCCCCGTTGACAAAACGCTCCCGGAGGGCACCGAACCGGGTCCAAGCACCGGGCACCACGGAGGGTTAGTCCGCCCCTGCACTTAGAGGAATATAGAGTTACTGATTCATAATCATTACACAATAAATACAATTACACATTCTGACACAATTCCTTTCCCTTTGTGTACAAACTAATAAACTCCTCTCCTCTCCTCTCCTCTCCTCTTCCTCTCCTCTCCAGGAGACAGAGAGTGGTTCTGGGTGTGAAGCTTCACCTCCTGCTCTCCTCTCCTCCTTCCTGCCTCTCCTGCCTGTGGAGCCTCTCCTGCCTTGTCTCTCTCTTCTCCTGCTCTGAGCGGTCTGTTCTTCCTTCTTCATCTTTCACTCTTCCTTCCTCTTCCTCCTGTGTTAATGTGTTTACATTCCTCCTCTCAGTGTTAATGTGTTAGTTAATAAAACATCTACTGATGCACACACTTGGACACCTCATCAGTGTTTCCTGGAGTCACTGGGTGTTTGGGGTCTTGTAACAACAGACACCCTCCGACCGACTGAGGCTGATCAGGCCTGTGTCCAAGTGGCATGCTTAGGAATGAGTATCGTTAGGATTTTTACGAGTCCGGTTCCGGCTCTGCTTATCGGTTCCTAACGGTTCCATATTTCGGTTCCAGCATCTTAAAAATAATAAAGAGGTCAAATGTTTATTTAATAGGGACGCACCGAATGAAAAATTATTGGCAGAAACCGAATACCGAATGGCTAGATGTTTTTTCTTTTTTTTTTTATATAAATTATATATACATTTTTTTAAATGTTATTTTGTACCATTGCTGTCATTGCTATGCCTCTGTTGTAGAGCTACATGATTATGGCAAAACTTATCATAACTATAATGGGTCCATATTGAGATCAGTTATTTAAAACATATTTATTTATTGTGTAGAATTATTTATGTACTATTGTGTAGTAATAAAATACAATATGTCTCAAAACATTAGCATGCTATACAGTTACATTATTGCAAATTAAATAAATATGAATTCAATTCAGGCTGCGGGAGGAATGCGGCTGGGCTCGGAGAGAGACGCAACTGATCTATACTTCTCCCTACAACGGTGTTTTATCAGATTGTGCGGTTTGTGTAGGACTTCTAAACCCCTTTGTTTGAACGGCCCCCACTGTCTCTTGAGGGTTAGAGACAGTGCTAGGGGTTAGGGTTAGCCTGGCATTAGCCAGACCGACAACGCGGATCACAGTATGTGAGTGAATCCACGCTATCAGTCCGGCCAATGCCAGGCCAGGTTAGGTGAGATGTTAATGTGTTTTTGTTTATATTCCTCCTCTCACATTCATCTCATCTGTCATGTTTCTGTTTGTACTTCAGGAACTATGTTTTCCAGAAACGCTACGTGAAGTTTGACGGCAAAAACCTCATGTACTTTGGCAGCGAAAAGGTACTGTCGTATTTGAATGTATTACTGACTTTGACCTCTGACCTTGACCCCTGACCAAGTCCCCCCTGATCCTAAACCCAATTTACAATTCAGCAGACGCTCTTATCCTCACCGAATAAAGACGGATCAAATGTTGGTAATTAGAATGCAAGCATTCACATTTGGTGCAAAGTCAAAGCAACTAGGATACCAGGTGAACATCAAACCTAGCATGTTTCTAAACAACACCCTGTGAAATAACATTCTTAGCATTTGTGGTCAAATAAACTATATCATAAATATATGTTTGTCTATCTAAATAATGTAAACAAGTAACCAACTTATTATATCTGCATAGTCACTCGATCCTGTAGGTTTACACTCTATAACATATCGTCAGTGTCCAGCCGGGACCAGCTAACTCCTTTTTCAGTTTTTTTTTTTTTTTTCATAAATCAACGCTATTGAACCCCCTCTACATCTGTGTACATTTTTTTTTTATAATAACATATGAAAAGTATTAAAAAGCGCCTCTGACGAAAACTCCTAACTCCATTAGACCCTCAAACTGTCCGTCAAAAACAAACAACTCCCCCCTCCTCTAAGGCTCTCGAGAAGCTCTGCTCTGTATGAGGCAGACAGGGAGAAGATTTTTCAATGCTTTTGGGAGAACATAAACTGGGAAGAGAAGAGAATGTATGTGCAAGGTTTGATAGATGTCACCCCAGTAAAGAGGAGAAGGGTGTCTTCACAAAGGTCATCTGCTCGTGTTTTCTTTTTAAATGTTAATGGACAGAGAATGAGTGTGTGCAGGAGTTTGTTTCAAACATCTCCAAGAGCTCAAGGAGATCATGCCAAAAGACTTTCACAGCTTTTATGACAATCTAAAGCACTAAGAAACACCCACCACACACACGCAACACACAACACACAACAGTGTGATAATAAAATGTTGATAGGTATATGATAGGTAAATTCAACTGTGGTTGTTATTGTTAGTGCAGTAGGCTACAGATTTGATAGGCTAAAGATTCTATTTTTCATGAATGTATTTTGTATTTATATGCCATTTTTTTTATTGTTGGTGTGCCATGATCGCTTTTGTTAAATACATGATTGAGTATTGAGGCAGAATTGTTTGTTGCACTCAACTGTAGAAGAACAACAGTGGTAACAGTTAGATCCATGGTTGTTTACAATGCATGTTAAAATAAAAGTTGTTTAAGTACAGAATTCAGCTTGATCTATAGTATATGAGGATGGCGCTCACCATAAATAGCTGATCTCCAAGCTCACAATGCGTTGTGATGTGTTGTGAGCTTTGAGATCCATTGCCAGCTGTTCTTATCAATGATGGACAAAACCTCCTAACTCCACTTGCACTGGATTTGGGTAAAGTGGTGATAATATAATGACACATGCAAGTATCTGATAATATATAAAGTCACAATACCAAGTTTGATGAGGCAGTATTGCTTTGTTTTAAAAATATAAGGTTTTCTTCATTTTCTGAAAAATTGATATTTTGTTTTTCATTTCCTGAACAATTACCATTTTGGATTTAGCTGGTTCCGGCCGAACAGCAGAGATATGAAGGATCAGACCCTTCCTCCCCCAGGAGTCAGCCCAGCTCCTTATCCAGACATCAGTCATATCAAAACTTGACTACTGTATTCTCTCCCTACTGGCCTCCCGGCATGTGCACTGAAGCCTCTTCAAATGATCCAGAATGCTGCAGCACGCTTGGTCTTCAACCAGCCAAAGTTTTCACATGTCTCCCCCCTTCTCCTCTCCCTCCATTGGCTCCCAGTTACTGCCCACACAGAGTACAAAACACTGATGTTGGCCTACAAGACAACTAAACACATGACACCCCCATATCTTCAAAGCCTGATCCAACCCTTCAACCCCTCCCACTCTCTCAGATAAGCTAGCACAGGGAAGCTGTCTGAACCTAAGCTAAAACATCCGGGACAACGCTCCACGCGTCCAAGACTCTTCTCCCTTCTGGCTCCCAAACTGTGGAATAAACTCCCCATTGCAGTTAGAACTGCAGACTCACTCTCAATATTCCGCCGTAGTCTGAAGACTCACCTCTTCAGACTGCACCTTAACCTGTAGCACTTGACCTAGCCTTGACGACCATGCAGGCTTATGCAAAGGTTAAAATGTAATTTAGATAGCATGCATGCCAGATCATTCAGTTGTAGACCTGGCATCCTATAGTGTGTGTATAGTTTCTAGGACGAGTCTAGGACGTGTGGAGCGGTGTCCAGGTTTTATTCTAAATGTATGCTCCGTCTTTCTGACCTGTCTCTCTACCAGGATGTATATCCAAAAGGAGTGATCCCATTGGCTGCCATTCAGATGGCCCGCCCTGCTAAAGACAACAAGTTTGAGATTGTAACGACTCACAGAATCTTTGTGTTCCGCACTGACAATGAAGGTAAACACACCATACGTACCAACCAGATCCCTTAGATCAGTGGTTCTCAACCAGTGGTCCTTGAGGGGTCTCCAGGTGGTCCCCAGCTAAATGATGGAGAGTTGGTAACCAAATGGATTATGTTATTTTGATCAACGTTTGCCTGTTGTCTCCTATGGCAGTGTTTATCAACCTTTTTTGTGCCAAGGCACACCTGGCTTAGCCAAAAGATCCCAGGGCACACCTAGATATATATATATATATATATATATATATATATATATATATATATATATATATATATATATATATATATATATATATATGTGTGTGTGTATGTGTGTATGTGTGTATGTGTGTATGTGTGTATGTGTATATATATATATATATATATATATATATATATATATATATATATATATATATATATATATATATATATATATATATATATATATACACATACACATACACATACACATACACACATACACACATACACACACACACAGATTATTGGGCAGGTATAAAGAAACCTTGACCATTACAAATATATAAATCTTTGGCCTACAAATATATACACTTGGGTCACTTCAAGTTCTTCTTTGGTAAGTATATTTGGTACCCAATATACTTCTAATATCTGATAATAATAGCTATTAATCTGATCCTGATAGCGTTATTGCGGACGCATGCACTGTTGCCCACTACAGACGAACACAAAAACTCTCGCCCCAAAACAGTCACCCCCGGGGAAATCCGGTGATATTCACCTGGTATTCCTAAACGTAACCTCATTAAACTATGCCTGAACCTATCTTATTCCTAAACGTAACCTCAGTAAAACTAATAATATGGCTAACCGTAAACTTATTTCTAACCTTATCCTCAGTAAAACAAATACAGGAATACAAGAACCGCTGGTCCGCGGAAGAAAATGGGGGCGAGCGTGTTTTGGGGCGAGTTTTCCGGTTATATCCACGGCACCACGGCTTGAGTTGCAAGAGATTCTCTCCGTGGCGTGGAGGAGTAATTAAACACTACAAACGTTGACACAAACACACTGGAGTGATTTAAAAGCACTTTATAAGAAAACTAACACTTATGTATTGTTTTATTGTTGGACATTCATCATGGCAGGTTATAACATGGGCTTTTGGGACAGGACAGCCCCTCTTAGCAGGTATGACGTTCAGGTCCGCCGTATCGACCCGTTCCGACCCACTTAGTAATACTGACTGAGTGCCAAAGCATGTACCCTGTGCCCTTATACAGTACCAGGTAGGACAACATATTTGCATTCCTATGGGTGATGGTCGCTACACTGAATGGACTCTGCCGTGGCTGTGTGTGAAACGGATGATGGCCGTATCGATTGACGGACGATCGGCGCTATTGTTCTCGAGGGTCTGGGTTCACACTTTCTTCAAACGGCGCGGAACACCTCAGCAGTACTCGCGGACCAAAATTGGGACGTTTGCCAGGGTTGATAAACACTGTCCTATGGTACCAACATCAATACAGCATGGATGGAATTGTGGACAAAATATTCTAAGTGGGTTTGAGAGGCTAAATCTCATCGAATGGTGGTTCGTGGCTCAAATGCCCAATAAATATGGACCTTGATATGAAAAGGGTTGAAAACCACTGCCTTAGATCACCAGACAAAGGTCTCCTCACTAAACCCAGAATAAACTCTAAATCAGGTGCTTTCAGCCACTATGGTCCCACTAACTAAAAACCTTTCTATTTTCACAGGCTTTCAGCTGGGTTTGGAGTGTGTAGTTATCTTATTTAGTTTTTCTACTGTCACTTAATTTTATGTCATTCTTATGTGTTAATTATATGTCCTTTTGTACATTTTGCATTTTCTATTTAAATAAATGTGACATTCTGAAGCCAAGATACCGTAAAGTCGAGGAAACGTCTTTTGTGGCGTTTCGATCAAAACGTTTCGTTTCGTCTCTTCAGCTTCACGGCCGAGTCGGAGAGAGAGAAGCGGGACTGGATGGAGGCTCTGCAGGAGTCCATCGCTGAGACTCTGTCAGACTACGAGGTGGCCGAGAAGATCTGGTCCAACCTCTCCAACAGGATGTGTGCAGACTGTAGAGCCATCAACCCAGACTGGGCCTCCATCAACCTCTGTGTGGTCATCTGTAAGAACTGTGCAGGTTAGATACTGTCCTTCTGTGTCTGTGTGGTCATCTGTAAGAACTGCAGGTTAGACTGTCCTTCTGTCTCTGTGTGGTCATCTGTAAGAACTGTGCAGGTTAGATACTGTCCTTCTGTCTCTGTGTGGTCATCTGTAAGAACTGTGCAGGTTAGACACTGTCATTCTGTCTCTGTGTGGTCATCTGTAAGAACTGTGTTAGACACTGTCCTTCTGTCTCTGTGTGGTCATCTGTAAGAACTGTGTTAGACACTGTCCTCTGTGTGGTCATCTGTAAGAACTGTGCAGGTTAGACACTGTCCTTCTATCTAGATTTCTATCTGATTGCTGAGTTTTAAGGTCAGATATAAAGAGGAACTGCAGAATCCATCACACATGAGAACGACACAAATAAGAAGTTTGCAGACAGAAGAATACTGTAGATACTGTAACATCAAGGCAAACTAGTCTGTCAGTTTAGTAAAGCTAATGAACCGCGTCAGGAAGGTCAACATGCACTGACTGGTTTGATTTCCAAGCTGTTACACACTAATGCTTTTATGAGTGTGTTTGTGACATAAGTTTGACATTAATGCAAGTTTTAGATCAACTAACTGCAGGAAAAACACACAGTCTGACCTGTTGAAGAACCTTTGTGAAAATGAAACATGTGAAAGTGTAACTACAGTAACACACCAACGTGTCAGTGTAGAACCCAGTGTGTTTACTATGTGTTACTGTGTAAAATATACTAGATCACTGGTTCCCAAACCATTTCACAAATGTTCAAAAGTAACAAAACTAGCAGATCTACAGTATAAACTCACAACGCATTTACAATCCAACATGTTGTGAACTTGCAGTGCTGCTATTTCTGCTTTGAATACAGATGTGTTGAGATGGTGACTTGCCCTCTTAGTGAGCCTTGGGCACAAACACTGTGAGAAACACTGAACTAGACAGAATGACAGCGTCCTGTACAGACATGAAGCATAGCAGGCGTGCTGTCGTTCTGCTGGCACTCTGTGCAGTGCTGGAAAAAGTACTCCAATGTTTTACTTAAGTAAAAGTATCAATACCACAATACAGAAAGTACAATATTCAAAATGTACTTAAAGTACCAAAAGTAAAAGAACCACAATGTTTGAAAATAGCAGATCTACAAGCTCACAACCCGCCGCGATGTGTTGTGATCTTGTAGATCGTCTATTTTCAAATAGCCTAGGTATAAAATAGGGCTGAAGTGTATGTTTTATAATGTAATAATTTATGTATTTTTGTGTGTGTGTGTGTGTGTGTGTGTGTGCGTGTGTCAACTTTAAGACAATATATAGTTTATGAGTAGGCCTGTTACAATTATGACATAATCGCCTAATCTAAATGATTTTTGCATAATGGTCATAATCCCAACAGCCTGTTGGGTCCTAACACTGGCCAACATGTTACTGATTATAGAGAATGTTAAAGTATTGTAATCCGTGCTTTATTTCCTGCACAATGGATTAATGAAATATATAGTGTGTAGTTCAGGGGGAATAGCGTCGCACAGCACAAATCATTGTGTTTGAATAGACTAACGTCTTATATAAACATAATTGACACTATCACTTCTGCTGATTGTAGGAACATTAGAATCACAGAGATTCATTGAGAATTAGGAGAGAAGGAGACTTATGAATGTCGTGCACCCAGCTAGACATTTCCTTGGGAGTGAGAATGCGTTGCCATTGCAGGCGAGTTCTAGTTCTACCAAACAGACTTGGCATGGCGGGGTGAGTGGTCTGAGAACCCGCTCTGCACTTTCCATATGCGTGTGGGCAAGATGGCAATGTTTTCATATACAATAATACATAAATAAATACTGTGAGCTCGGAAATATCACGGTATCAATACCGTGGCTATTTATACTGCCGTAATACCGTAATACACGGTATGCCGCTACATGCCTAGTGTTGTCTAACCTTAATGTGTCGTCATGACATCACATGCAAACAAATCAGCATGCCCATATATGGGCATATACTGATGACATCAGGGATCTCCACATATGGGCATATCAGTCGGATCAGCGGTGTGACGTAGGTTCGAGGGCCGCGTAGCAGCCTGAACTCTAGTAATTCAATCATTTAGCTGGGGTCGCACTGGAACCCCGTCAAGGACCCCTTGAGGGTGTTTCCAGGTGTTAAATTATTTGACTGTTTTGGTTTAATGATAATAAAACATAGATAAACATTGTGTGAACCTGGTGATCTGTAAAGAAATAAACCAAATTAAATCAAAAAGCCTGACCAGCACAACTGTCATTGAACAGGAAGCAATATTTAGATTTTTCATAGTTTGGGATTTATTTGAAATCATCTGAAGTATTTGATGGAATTATTATTTACAATATAATACATAACATGTTTGATACATTTAACACGAGTGCAATATATACATTTGTCAAACATTTGAAAACATTAGGCCGATGGCCGTTGATAACGATTGTCTGTTGGGTACGATGCCCGTTGGGAACGATGTCTGTCCGGGTCTGTAATGTCTTAATGTCCACAGAGGAGCTGCGTCCTCCACTAGACTCTCCTCCTCTTGTTTAATAATGATGATGTCACATCCAGGGAGGATGTTGATTGGTGGCGTGATGATGATGTCACATCCAGGGAGCATGTTGATTGGTGGTGTGACTCAGACTAGATGCTGTCATCATCCACCCTGATGTCATTCACCTCAGAATAGTCCAACCTCCGCTGAACATGTGGGTGGGTCCCAGTGTGCAGTGGCAGGGCCTGGCGGCGTGTCTTCGGGGCGTTTGGCAGCGGGGAGAGCAGCCGTTGGTTCTCGGGGGTCTTCAGAACCATCTCACACGCTTCAGAAAAGTCCAACCGCTGCTTGACGTCTGGCCCAATGAATGGCGAGCGCAGCGTCAGGGCCCAGAGGCGTATCTTTGGGGCGTTTGGCAGCGGGGGGAGCAGCCGTTGGTTCTCGGGGGTCTTCAGAACCACCTTACGCTTCCAAAAAGTCCAAGCGGCGCCACTAACAACAACAGGGCAAACCAATAACTGTACTTCATTTGAAAGGGTGAACAACACTGGCCATGAAACAAAGACATTTCATCCAGGTTAATTGCACTCTTGACAAAATCTTGTAATTCAAACCAGTATGATTTTGCTTGAACAAGACACACAACCACCAATAGCTTTGGAGATCAATTGTAAATTATAGTTACAGGAGAATATTAATACCTGTGACCACAAGAGCTGTAACTTATCTTTTGTCCCACATGTAGCCTACAGTATGTGAAAATATTTCAGTCCAGCTTTAAACAAAAACATTGATAGTACTAGAAAAAGTGCTCCTCGGAGCACAGGTCTCCGCCAGGTCAGGTGGGTTATTGTGGCCTCCTGGTGGCAGAATAATACGCCAATGTCCCTAATACAATGGGCAATGATGACTGATGCCAAGGTCAAAAACGCCACTAAGTAAGATCAGATCACCATTCAATCAAGTATAATATACAAAAATTGACCATATTATGGTCAGTTTTATGATTTATTTTGTTGCTGTGTTAAGTTAAGGGTGCTGCACAGCTAGAGGGTGCTACACAGTAGATGAGGAGATGTTGTCAACAGCTCAGCTCACCGTGGTGATGGACGAGGACGATCGTCTTTGCTCCGTCCACAAACCAGGTGGGAAATCGCTGTTCGCAGGGAAGCTGGAGGAATGCATCAAATGAACAATGACAAAGCCTGAAGGCAGCGGCATGAATATAAATGCTCAATTTAAATCTGAAACTTGTATTGTCCACTGTCAATATATACAGTATATGTCCATTTCCTTTTTTCCATAGCAATAAAACTGCTGACACAAAATAAATACTAATAATAATTCACACAAATATTCAGGGATGTACTTCCTTGCCCTCCTGGCAGCATCCACAAGTGGTTTCTGAGATTATCCGTGGAGGGATGGGCAGATAGACGGACACACACAGAGGCCCTTGATCTGGTGTTCACATTAAGGCCCCAGTGAAATTAATTCTACTCCATTCTATTTCACTGACAAGCAAAAAGCTTGCATATCACTGACTATTGTGACCATGTTCCCCTTCCATATTCCACTGTTAACTCTTCATCTTCATTCTGTTATGGAATTCTGTTCTACATGTTATTAACAATCCTCTCAGATGGGAGATCCTTAGACAAGGACTTATTAGTAAATGAGGGTTTGTGTCATATGGCATATCCTTCTTGACATGAAAGGTATGAGAACTATGTCAAGGTTGTCACTCAATAACACATTACATTATAGAAAAAGGCTTCATAATGGGAGTGCATTGTTGAAGTTTACTGAATTACATTGCAGAATGCCTTTTTTGCTGGCTCACAAAAAAGCGGGCCTGCTTTCAAAAGAACATTTGAACACAAATCTATTACGGGAGTCAGCTGACACAAAATATTTTCAGATGGGGGTCCGCAGTCAAATACATATTTATTTGGGGTCCTTTACATGAAAATATTTGAGAACCACTGCTCCAAAGTAACTTTAATAACCTTTAATGACCTTTTAATAACCATAGCCAAGCAGATAACCAAGATGACATGTAATGTTTTCTCACGGCATGTGGCCTGTGTGTCTGTGTGTTGTGTGCATGCAGCATCACGGGTGGGGAGCTGTTCGAACGCATCCTGGATGACGACTTTGAGCACACGGAGCCAACTAGTGCATGCTACAATGCAGGGTTGCAGTACGTTCACAAGCAGAACATCGTGCACATGGACCTCAAGATCATCGACTTTGGCTCGGCTAGAAAACTGGGTTAGTTAAAGTTGCTGTAGGATTTGTGTTTGGCTGGGGCAGAGGTGTGCTATCATTGGTTGTAGTCAGTGTTATTACAAAATCACATAGTGTGCGTACATACGTACACTATGTGTACCATATTTTACTCTATAATAGCTCATGTTTTTCCTTTTTTTTGTTTTCTCCTCCCCCCATGTAAAGCTTATTTGGGTACTATATACATTTTTGTAATTATTATTATTATATTTACATATACATTATCCCCTTCTTCCAGAGCCTGGTAAAACCTTGAAAAGCATGGAGGGGACCGCAGAGTTTGTGGCTCCTGAAGTCATTAACTTTGAGCCTGTTGGTTTGGAGTCTGACTTGTGGAGCATTGGAGTTATCTGTTTTATTCTGTAAGTAAAACCTCAAACTGTTCTGTCCTGTAGCTGTTGTCACAGTAAAAAGAAAAGCATGCTGTGCCTGCCTAAAAAATGTGTCTCTAAATAAAAGTGACAAAGCGTTGATCTTTATCGCCATCTGCTGGTGTTTCTAGCCATTAACGAGACACTTGCAGTGCTTCACAGTGGCACCAAGTTCTTACAAAGAAAATGTACTTCTACACCAACTGTTGTTGCCAATAATGTGTTTTCTAAATCAACATTCCAGGTTAAGTTATGGCTAGAAGTATTATTTATTGTATATTTTAAATTGACAGGTATAGCCTATACCTGCCTAAATAATGTTCTGTAGCTGCGTATTACAAACCTATACCTATAGCTACATAAATGTATTTAGGCACTGTCTGCCACACCACCTTCATGTATTACTCTATTCATGTTCACTCTGTCTTTTGTCTAGCTTTTAGGGGTGAAACAATGAATCTAAACATTGATTCAAATGATCAGTTAAGTGATTTACAGTATCATACAATTTATAATATGTGCTATTCATGTAAGCTTTTCTTTTCAACTGCTGGGTAAATATGTTAATCAATTTCAAGATGTCTTAGGTTCATATAACTTGTGATGCTCATTTACCATCCTTTTGTTCTTCAGCTTTATTATACTATGGTCTAAATTAAATCGAATATATTGACAGATAAATGGATTATAAAAATATTAATTGCAGCCCTAAAACAACTTATTGGATTCATTCTGGTGATATAAGACTATTAATATATTTCCACTTGAATGCCTGAAAGTCTGCGTGTGTTCTGCAATGTATTATTACGGTGTCCTGTTGCTACAATCATAGACTGTACCTTGTCATTAGTCTTGTGTCAGTTTTTGTTGTATTGCAACAGCACCAGATGCCACACAACGTTCCATGTGTTTTGACTCATTTTTTAAAAACTTGTTTCCTGACGCAGGCTTAGTGGTGAGTCTCCATTCCAGGGGAACAGTGATGCAGAGACACTGGCACTGGTGACAGCTGGCACTTATGAGTTTGATGAGGAAAGCTTTGAGGACATCTCTGAAGAGGCGAAGGACTTCATCAGCTCCCTGCTGAAGAAAGACCCCAGGTTTGACTTCTTAAGTGAATGGCATCTGCTGTTTCATATTCTCCAATTAGTTGGTACTTCGAACTAAACTACTGCTGCTTATTATGGTGGATTTGCAATCTGTCCAGCTGAATTGAACCGCCCACCTAATTATTACTAAAAGACCTACCATGATGTCAATGAATGTCCTGTTGCTTGCTGAAAAATAACATTTTCAAGCTACAGTAGTTTCTATTCTCAGGTGAGATTTTGTAACTTCATAGAAGAGACAGCAATGTGGCATTGTGATGAGTAAAATGTAAACACAGGGAAGCAGAAAAATCATGGGTTTGCGTCCCTAATAATAATAATGATGATGATAATAACAATAACAACAATGACTTTCTGATCCAATCCAGTGTTAATTTTGACAGCAAATTTTGATTTAGTCTTAGTCTTAGTCTTTTGAATAACCCACCATTTAGTTTTAGTCCTATTTTAGTCTTCTGAAATTGTTTAGTCTTAGTCTAGTCTTAGTCAACTAAATATCAAAACCATAGTCTTTTAGTCTTTTAGTCTTAGTCAAAAACAATTACACTGCAGCAAATTCTGATTTAGTCTTAGTTTTTAGTAGTGGAGTAGAAATTGGAAATACTTTAGTAAAGTAAAAATACCTAAAAAGTGTACTTAAGTACAGTACTTGAGTAACTGTACTTAGTTACTTTACACCACTGTGTATTGCTGCTCTTCAGTTCGAGTGAGTCAGCTTGTTTTTATGTTCATTAGTATTCAACACACTGTTGCAGCTATACTACTGTACTCTACTTTTATTTGTATAGTGAAGGGTTCTGCTGAGCGTGCATGCTCTTTATATGTTGCATCACATTTCATACAGTTAGACGTACCCACTGTGTATAAACAGTGCCAAGTACAACACTGCCAAGTACTAAAATCTTCTACCATTGGCCATGTGACAGTAAAATTATAATTTTACTACATTTGAGTGCTTCAAAAAACTAAAACAAATACAGTTAGTGCTTTCCAGAATCAAAAAAAGTATTAAATGCAGTAAAGTTATAACAAAGAAAGAGCAAGAAGAGTCATGAAAATTGCAACATAAATGTAACAGTGAACAAAGAAAGTTAATGACAGTGAAAAGTGGGCCTGGGTATGTATCAAACACAGCACTGAGATCCAGAAGGATTAAGATGAAGCCGGTATGCTTAACATCTTTAACTACTCCAGAACGCACTCTCTGTGCTATGGACTGCTATTTGAACATTGTTAACTTACAGCTGCTGATTAATAAATAAGAATTAACATACGTTTTTTCTAGAAAATCAGCAAAGAATGGCTGTTTGGAATAGAGGTCTGCAGTTGCCGATGGCAAGGAGATTGAGCTTATGGTTCTTAAGACCTGAGGCCGATTCGACAAATGCCTTCTAAATCAGTAGTTCTCAAACGTTTTTGTGCCAAGGTATTTGGCCACGGACTCCCCCATCTGAAAATGTTTTGTGGTAGGGGCAGGGACCCCCAGAAGAGAAGATTTATGTAAAAAAAAATCAAAATTGTTAAAAATGTTTCAAACACTTTCAAGATTTTTCAAACATGTAAAAAAATAGCAGATGTACAAATTCGCAGCGCAATTGTAATAATATAAAGTATCAAAGTGAATATATTAGTTGTAGTTAATAGCATAACTGTTGATGATGCCATTACGCTATGCTTAGTACTTTGTTTGGATTGGATTAACTTATTGAATTAGTTAATTTGTTTATTTAATTCAATTACATTATTTTATTTTATTTTATGTTCTATAAAATTGTTCGCCCTACTAACTTATCTAGATACACTGATTCATAATTCACAGTTTAAAGTATCACAATATAATTTAATATTGATCTCTTGATTTCGTTTTTGCAGTATATTGCAAGTATAGTAATAAGTATAGATAGTTCATTAGCGCCTCCTACAGTATTTCTGTGTTCATAGCCACTGACTTTACTGGGGGACCTGATGACACTTATTGCTATGTTTGCTATGGAAACTATAAGCAACACTTCTTCATATCAAACAAATGCATCTCTGAGTCTGTCATGAATTGATTACTTCCTCTTCTGTGTTTGATACAGAAGTACAGCACTGCTATGTCTGTTCTATGCATGTATTTCTAGGTTTTACACTGTACAGTATAACTTCTACTGTATATCTAGAGCAACTTTCACACATGCACTGCAATCCTGAACTTGTGTAGTAATTTCCAGGAGGGGCTGTATGTGAGAACACAAATGTCCAACTCAGTAGGACCTGACATGCAACAGACTTGACACTGTCCACTCCCCGTTACCAAGTCTGTTTAATGTCCGACTGAGCACCATGGGCTCAATGTGTGAATAGACTTGGTTTGTACAATAAGCATGACACTGGCTTTTCTCCTGGATGACTCACTGACTCAGTCAGTCATTCTGCTTGGGTTACATCCACAGAGACCTGGCTGCATTACTCAATAACAATGTTCTACAAAGCAGCCACGGCCCAGCAGAACAACAGCCAGGAGCTTTTGGGTGGTGGTGGAGTTCTGAGTCAAACTGGGGACAGTTTAATACTGTACTCACATACTGTACTTTTATAATGCACTCACTTGATAATGGTTGACCTTGCTTAGACGTCTTACTTTTCTTTTAGACTTCTGAGTTTGCCCTTTTCTTCCCTAAATATGTTCTAATTAACCTGGCTTAAATGTCCAGGTAACAGTGTAAAACATAGGCTATAGTATAGCTGCAATGAAAATACATTGTCCATGATATTCTATCTACCAACTAGGCCAATATCTAGCTCTTTAAGCTGCTTCCACACATGCACTGCAACCCTGAAGGAGGGGCTGTATGTGAGAATGCAAATGTCGGAATCAATAGGACCTGACATGCAACGGAATTGACGCTGCCAGCTCCCTAGTCTTAGGCGGTGGGCCCTATCTTGCGCCAGGTGCAGGTGTCATTGCTAGTTTTTGTCATGTTAACGCCCACGTTGTATAGTTGCGTTGTAATATGTTTGTGCTCATGGCCTCATATTGCTCATATTTCTATCTTACTTACAGTGAGAAAACAGCACAAGTGCAGTATTAAATTAGTAGTAAAATTAGACAATTTAATGTAAGATTACAAGATTACAATACCATTAGACAATGGTTCCCCTTTCCCTATCCTTCTCTCCGTTACCATACAATGTTGATTTGCACTGATGTCAGTCATGTAACTGTTGCCTCACAACGTCGCTTTACGCTGACGTCAACCGCTGCTTAACAGTCACGCAACTTGAACTTTATATAGTAGGTATTCCCAAAAATCCACAATTTCCCTGAAAAATCTATCTTATACTGTAAAAAAAAAGAAAAACATTCTTCCCACATTCTCTGAAAAATAAATCTTCAACTACAATGGGAAATGTTATTGAGCTAAATGAGTTTTGTTTGGCAAAGCGTTTAGGCGGGGCACTGTTTCTCCTCTTAAACCGCAGTGCCTAGTGTGAGTGATGGTTGCACAGGCAAATTGTAAGCGGCAGACGGAAACCAATGAGTGAAATGAAGCGTGCTTGTTAGAGATATTCTCCTACACACTAGTGGCCTGGCAAGAAACGTTCCATGTCCCCCTCCTCGCCCCAGTCTCCCACTCCCCTCTGTGAACTACTTCCTTCCATCCTCTATACTGCAGCGGTTCTCAACCTTTTTCATTTCAACGACCCCCAGTTGGATTGGCTGTTGACGGGCAGAAACCGTCCATCTCCATATTCTAACCTTTTGTGTTTTTTCGTAAATTAACGCCCTACGTGATCATACTGCAGCGTCACTCAAAAGTAGAAGATCCACAAGCTCGAAGCGCGGCGCAAAGTGACGTGTTTTGAGCTTGTAGATCTGCTACCTCTGCTACTTTTGAATTTGAATCCTGAAAAGTAACAGTTTTGGACATATGAGGTTTCCACCTGACAGAGACGATATGCTTTAGGCCAACTATAAATGTGAAACGTCTTGCAGAAAACGTCTGTCTGCCGACAATGTTTTGCACATTTCTTTTGTACATTTTATTTTTAATATCGATGCTGTATTATTATTTTTTTAAACAATTCAAAGATTTCCCAGAAATTTTCAAAGAAATATCAATGATAGTGAAAATAGCACATCTACAAGCTCACGACGCATTGTGATGCGTTATGAGCTTGTAGATCAGCTATTTTCACTGTGGTTAAGGCATAATGTACTATTTCAAGTCAAAAGCACATTATTTGTCTTTGAAATGTAGTGGAGTGAAAGTATCCAAAAATGCAAATACTCAAGTAAAGTACAGACACTAAAAGCATTTACTTCAGTACAGTGCTCAAGTAAATGTACTTGGTTATTGTCCAACACTGATACTGAGCTGCACAAAATCTAAATATCAGGGAGGGCTGTTAGCATGGATCTACACTGAAAGAAAAGCAAAGACAGCAACATGTTAAAGTACATCTTTCATAATGTAGATTCTACAGTATGAAAGATGTACTGCAACATGTTGCTGTCTTTGCTTTTCTTCCTACCTCGAGTTTCGCTTCATTACAGTCTCCCCGTGACATGAGGGAACATCTGTCTAACTGCAGGACACATCCTGCTCAACTCTTTCTCTCCCTCCTCCTCCATCCCCAACACTTCTCCACCGGGTTGGATTTTCTTGGGGGGGGGGAGAATGGGGGCGAAATCCATGTGCCTCTGCTTTTGATATCCCTGCTTCTGGTCAGACTGAATTAAATACATGCATTTCCTATGGGGAAATGTAGACTGTCCGATGTGTTTGATATTTATGTTTGATGATATCACAATTTAACAACTTTCTCTCCTGTGTCACTGTCAATAAAGGCTACAAAATGCCCCACCAAAATATCTTTACAAGAAGAATCAAGGCCCGGACTGCTGGCCTAGCGGTCCTGGCACCTAGGCTCATTTAGCCTTACATCGCGGGTTTGGGTCCCGTTCCCTACGATCTTCACTTTCCACTATAAATAAAGGCAGAGAAGCCCAAAAAATATCTTTAATAAAAAATAAAATAAAAATGAAGTGTTGCCGATGGTGGTTAAGGCGCATACCACATATAGGCTCTAAACAGTGAGTTGCGGGTTTGAATCCCGAACAACAAAAAATGTATAATAATTTCAACATTAAATAAATAATTGTCAAATAGACAACCCTGCTTTCAACCATTCTCAATATTTTTCCACATTTCCTCCTTTCAGAGCCTGAGCTCACACGAGTCGCTGGGTCAAAGGAGGAGTTCCATGTGTGCTCCACGGACCCTGGGCCAGCTGTTCATCCTGCTCCAATACCAGACCCTGGCCCAGCGCATCAAGGTGATGGTGCGAAAGGCAGAGAACCTGGCCAAGCTCACACGGATGCCGGGGGTGCCAGGTAAGGCCATGGAGGTCACAAACAAAGTTTGCAGGCAAAACATTATGTGATACTCTACTACATGCTCTATCTGAATCAGAATCAGTTTTATTTGTCACATCACAGGTTGAAAGGTGAAATTGTTTTTTTCGTGCACACTCCATCATTTTGTAGAATTCCGTGAGAGGAGAGAGGAGAGTTGTGAAAGTGAGAGCAAAGGGAAAGAGATAGAAACAGGTTAAATAAAACAAATAAAGATACAGTATATATCGTACATATACATACTGTACAAAACTTTTTGGCTAATAAATGAATTCAAATAGCTCTTTGTGATTATTATTATGAGCAAATCTTGTTTTCAACTCTTTGAGCAACTTTTATTTTGTTTTTTACATTTTCCATTTTTCTTGCAAACTTTATCATTCATTATTCCCTTCATGTGTGCTGTGCTGTACTGTCACTGCCAACCTCCACCGTTGGCCTGAGGAGAGTGTAGAGTGGACAACCACGTCTCCTCTGATATACGGCCTACATCTCAATAGGTGCTTCTTTTCACCTGAAAGTGAGGAGTATCACAGAGTAACTAGCATAAAGATTCACGTTATCTACCTCAGTCTCTGAGGTGTAATACATCTATGCCAGCTGGATGCTAGAGCAGTGGAATATCTGACAAAATCACCCAAGTGGTGCCACTCGAGTAATCTGACACACTCGCTCTAGATGCAAGGTTCAGTGGTGTTTATTGTCACATACTGCACACATGCTATACAAAATTGTACTTCAAGCTTCCTCAACAGTGTGTGGATAACAATAAAACACAAATCAAATAAAGATAGAAGGTACAATAGTAATACTACAATTTACAATTTAGGCATTTAGCAGACGCTCTTATCCAGAGTGACTTACAATGGTACACACATACCGGTACATCAAATGTAGTGCCTCAGTAAACAGGTAAACCAAGAACCTAGCAACAGTGTAAACAATATACTATCAAAATATTAATCTGTACATTGAAAGTATAGGATATTAGGTAAACATTTTTTTTTGCATGGTCCTCAAAACTAGGTCAAGTGCTACGGGCTAAGGTCAGTCTGAAGAGGTGAGTCTTCAGATTATGCCGGAAAATTGGGAGTGAATCTGCAGTTCTAACAGCAAAGGGGAGTTTGTTACACAGTTTAGGAGCCAGGAGGGAGAAGAGTCTGGGACGTGTGGAGCGTTGTCCAGGGTGTTTTAAGGAAGGTTTAGACAGCTTCCTTGTATTAGCTGATCTGAGTGAGAGGGATGGTTTGTAGGGTTGAATCAGGCTGTGAAGGTATGGGGGTGCCGTGCCTTTGGTTGCTTTGTAGGCCAACATCAGTGTTTTGTACTCTGTGCGGAGAGCCAATGAAGGGAGCGGAGAAGGATGGAGACATGTGAAACTTTTGGCTGGTTGAAGACCAAGCGTGCTGCAGCATTCTGGATCATTTGGAGCGCCTTAAGTGCACATGCTGGGAGGCCAGTAAGGAGGGAGCTACAGAAGTCAACTAGAAAGGTGCACTCAGTAAAATAAAAACCTCCACCAGGAGGCATGCAGTAGCTCCCTCTCCATCTTTCTGTCTGGGGCATGTGATGACAATGTCTTGGGGTTTTTGCTGTATTTATGTTAAGAATAATTTATACTGTGTGGCTCATGGCTCATTATAGCTCCAATAGTTTAATGAGCCATGAACCACAGCTTGGCTCACACAGTATAAATTAGGCTTTATATTACGCTTGATGGAAGTTCTCTTACGCAATAGAACCGCCTCCACTGCCTGCAGTATGTGGAATTGGTGGAATATCCACTTCGCATGCTTCATCAAAGTACTTGGAGGCCTGTCTATGATGTTATTTCTATGACGTCAGCGCTGTCACTGTGTGTGCCTGCCTAAACATATCGGCCCCCATTGCCTGGTATTCCGTAGGTGAAAGTGCCACAAAGTTCTTGGGAGGGCGGTCAATGTCGTCAGTACTATCTATATCAGGAAACTATCCATAAATGGACATTTGTCCAGAGACACCAACAGAGACACACACACAGAGAACTTTAACTAATTTATATAGAGAAGAGATTGGCAGAAGCCACTTTTTATGTGTTCATTTGAGTGCTAAAAGTATGATTTTGACAATACAATAGCAATACAATGAGGGTGAATGGAATACGTCTTGTTGCTCACTCACAGAGCACACCATCGACAGATGAAGATGATTGACAATATTTGCAAATTGCTTTACAGATGGTACTGCTATCGCTTTAACAACAGGAATGTATTATGAATTACAGTAAGGAAAACAATGTTAAAAACGTATTTTGGGCAGCTTTATGCTCAAAATCTCCACAGTGTGTTGATGCTCAAATCAAACCTCTTTGTTATGCTTCATCAGCTCCAGCACACATTTGTGATGTCATGCATTCGAATGATGTCCATGACAGTACACGTATGTCACATGCCGTTCACTCCCTTTCTCTCTACCCACTCTGTTCTGTCACTCCTAGCTGTCCTGTACAGTGAAGCAGAATTGTTCCTAAAACATTCAATAGAAATCCATTGTCATGAGGCCTACAGCCACCATGTCCATTTTTTTCTGTCATTAATCAGAGACTGGTTCCCTCATTGCATTGTACAGTATAATGTGATTAGGAACTGAACAGCCGGGCGTCATTTCCCTTACACCCTGTATCATATCTCACCATATGAGTAATACAGCTATGCTCCCATCATACCGCTGGAGAGCCAGGAAACAGGACATCAAAGAAACGTTCGCTGTTCCATTTATTTAGCTGGTTTGAAAGAACTAAATGGTGTTGAGTGAGACCTGGAAACAGCTGCAGTATAATTTCACAAGCATATGGAAACACACATCCTTTTTGCAGATGCGTGGCATTTGTGCAACAACCGTGAATTGCCTTTTTTTGGGGGGGGGGGATTCAAAAGGATTTAAAGGGAAAATAATATTTTTTAAGTGAGGATAATGAGGAAGGTCTAAAGAGGGGAGGTCATCAAGGAGGACATTGCGTGAGGTTTCAGAGAGCAATGTATGGTTCCAATGGGTAGTTCATTCCAGGTAATGTTTATAGATCGCATTTCATTAGACCATGCATCGAGATATTTGAAGTAAAACTTAAGTCCAGTACTTGAGTTAAATGTACTTAGTTACTTTCCACCACTGCCCCCTGGTCAACCAGGGTTGCCAGGTTTGCTTATTATAATTTCCCCGCAAGATTTTATTTGAGAATAGCCGATCTACAAGCTCACAACGCGTCGCGAGCTTGTAGATCTGCTATTTTCAAATAGCTGATGTATATGTTAAAGTGCTCATGTGGCCCATAGTCTCTTCTTTTGGGCTGGTTTTCCTAGACCTGGTTGCTTGTTTCTCTCACAGAATCTGGCAACACTGTGGTCAACCCTTCTCATGAACTGTAGATAAGAGTCTTGCTTCAGAAGGGATTACGTAACTTCCTATTCAAGACTTGTTGTGCAGTTAAGTTGTTGTGCATATTAGTTCCTCTTGGGTGACCTAACATCAACCCTTCTTGTTCCTTTTCTTCACTATTACTTATCCTTTTCTTACCCTCATGCCCAATCCACAGTCCAAATGTTGACAGAATGTCGGGCCCTACCCAACAACTCAAATTAAAATCATGAGATTGGAAGCAGTGTGGGATCAAAGGATGGCTAACAGGCTAAGTTGGTTGATCTGTCCTAAGAAACCACTTTGGTCTTGTGGGTCGGGGGGGGTGCTAGTGAGCCTTTTACACTCTCAACCACTTAAACCCTATATACTTTGTTTTACGTCAATAGCTAAAATAGCCAATCTACCAGCTTGTAAATCGGCTATTTTCGCAGAATGTTCGCCTAATGTTAATCCATTTTTGCCCAAGGTTCCTTCCGCCAAATGTTCATAATTCTTTGCCTACTGGTCACCTATTTTGACAGGCTCAGAATAGGAATAGGGGCTTACTTTAGTTCATGTGGTTAAGCCTCTAGTCTGAGGGCGGTAAACTGGCACACTCGGTCGACAACTACTATTTTGT
The DNA here is from genome assembly GCF_963280865.1 of Gymnoscopelus braueri. NCBI lineage: Eukaryota > Metazoa > Chordata > Actinopteri > Myctophiformes > Myctophidae > Gymnoscopelus > Gymnoscopelus braueri. The sequence goes on from NC_137603.1 coordinate 55,672,672, forward strand.
GTCCAGGTTCCATGCAGGTGCTACAGTAATGAGATCTCCCACCAGCTCCAAGATCTGTGAAGTATTGTGAACCGAAACATCACCATTGTTGTGGTGTCCCTGATGTCAGTCTGTCAAATAATGTATTTCCAAATACTGCTGTCTGTCTACACAGTATAAAGCAATGAATGGTTTAGGGCCAAAATACATTTCTGATATTGTAGCTACTACAGCTACATTATGAACCAGACTTCTCAGCTCATCTGGGACAGGTCTGCTTTCTGTCCCCAGAGTCAAAACATGAAGAAGCTGTTTTATGCACCACATATTTGGAACAAACTCCTTGGAAACTGTGCAGGTCTTTCTCAGTTCTTTTAAAGCAAAGCTGAAGCAATTTCTGTTTGTCGCTGCCTTTTACTGATTTTCTTTTATTCATGTACTGCACTAAATTTTTCTGTTTTATTTAATGTCCTTTTATGTGTTTCTTTTGCATTAAGACATGTGTCTTAATGTGCTTTATGTTTTGTGTAAACACTTTGAATTGCCTTGTTGAAATGTCCTAGACTGGATAAGTCCATGCTTTTAGTCTGTTAGTGATACAGTACCTATTCTAATGCTGTGTGTCAAAGTTGCAAACCGACCAGTGTGCCACAATAATCGTGACATGCAATTTTCATATTGTCCCATCCCTAATACACATATAAGGGTTGATGATAATGGCTGATATGTCTTTCCCACAGACCATTATGTTATCATCAACCTGCGTCAGGATGGCAAGGTGATAGGCACCAAGGAGACAAAAGGAGCAGGGAGCCACAACCCTGTATGGAATGCCCCCTTCCTCTTTGACCTGCCCTCTGGTGACATCACTCAGCTGCCATTGGTCCTGGAGTTCATTGTCATGCAGGTATGAGCTTCAAAGGTCATCTGTCTAATTGCCTAGACGTGGCTGCTAGATGCACCCATGTTAAAAACCATATCTTTAGGCTTATGATAGGCATTACCAGCAGTGAGTGAGTACTGAGTAGCCAAATTCCAATACCCAAATCTCTAATCACTCGCTCACTCCACACTCAGTCCTCCAGCTTAACCCGGAAATTGTTTGTGTCTCAAATGGTAATTTGCTTTGGGAGGAACCAAGACCGGCGAGCGAGTGGGCTCTCCAAGCCGCTGTGAATGAATGAATGAGTGAGTGAGTGAGTGTCTTGAAAGCAACATAGCTGAGGCAGCTACTTGGAAACTGTTATAGATTATACCAAAACATTGTTGCCCTGTGCCTCGCTTTCTAGAAGTCATTCTTAAACCAGTGTATTAGAAACCAAATGTGGGTGAAGAGATCTCTCCAGATTAAAATTTTCAATTTCAATTTCAAGCCCTTATTTAAACTCAGAGACCATCTTTCCGATGGGGTCGAGTGCACAACATACAATAAATAAATACAACGATAATAATAAAAAAAGGTCATTACAAAGCAGTGAATCACAGTATAAATCAAACAAAACAGACACATGAAGATACACAGAAGTCTCTGGTCTTGGCCTTAAGCTGATTAAGAGACGGGAGAGAGTCCAATTTGAAAGTGCTTTGTAGCAAGTTCCAGGAACTTGTAGCGGCAAATGAAAAGCCAGTTTTGTCAAGTTCTGACCTAATACAACTGACCTCAAGAACAAGCCAATCATTTGATTGAGTTAGGGATTAACATACTGATTTAAAATCATGGAGATGTAATTTCCCAAGTGCCTTGAAGAAAAACAAAAACCAATGACCTATTTCACCTACAGTACTTTCAAGAGACTCTACTGTATCAAAATACAACAAACAGGGCAGCACAATCCTTCTTCCTGTCTAAAGCAGTTAAGATGTCATTTGTAACAAAGTTGACATCAGTGATTGTACAATGATTTGATCTAAAAACCAGATTGAAGAATTTAATTACACGAGAGCAATGACTTGGAGCAATGCCAAACATGGAAGCTTGGAAATTGGACGATAATTATATAAATCATCATTGGTGCTGATTTACACGTTATGTATTGGAGTCCAGGCCCTGGGAAAACTACCTGAGGCAAGGCAAATATTAAATACTGTATGTGTTAATTGTTCATTGATGGATGATATTGTTTTGGTTATTTTCAACATAGCAGTGAATCAAGTTAAGAACCATTACATTAAAGGAGTAGTTCACCCCAAAAAAATCTTATTTTCTATCAATTACACACCCCATGAAGCCCTGAACTCTTGGAGATTTATTAGTTTTTGTCACATTCCAAAGCCAATAATTCGATGACTGCGTGGCTGCTCAGTAGGAGACTCTATGGAGACTCCGCCGGTCATTCCAATTATTGGTTTAGGAATGCGACAAAAACTAAAAAACAAAGAAATCTCCATGAATTCAAGGCTTCATTGATAGAAAAGAAGTATTTTTTTTAAAAACATGATTATTTTTTCACTTCAATCCACTGAGATGTCTTTGTGCCAACAGGGGCGTCTCTACACAAAGAGCAGCGTGCTGGGCCATGTGCTGATTGGCAGCGAGGCCCTGGAAGCAGGACAGGGACACTGGAAGGACATGTGTAGTAAGGGGCAGATGGAGACAGCCCACTGGCACACCATCCAATCAGCCGTCCTGTAGCACTCAGATGGAGATAGCCCACTGGCACACCATCCAATCAGCCGTCCTGTAGCACTCAGATGGAGACCGCCCGCTGGCACACCATCCAATCAGCCGTCCTGTAGCACTCATCAGCAGACTGTAGGAGTCGTTCAATGTCTCTCTTCCAAAGGAGTGTCGACAGTGTAGATATGCATGGAGAATGTGGGACAAAGCATGATAGAAAATGTTAGCTAAGGATACATCATCAAATTCCCATCCAAACTAAATTATAATCTTTTTCTAAAGATTCAAAGTGCTACAGGGTGCTCCACAAACGACACATTTTTAGATCTGTCTCTTAAAGCATAATGCCGTCATAAATAAATGCTTTGTCATTGTCAACATAGCCAACGACAAGTCAAACACCCAAAAAACTAAAATTCTCCTACCTACTTACCCACTTAAGCCCTATTTTTACTTTGTCGTACAATGGCGTCCCGTGAAACTAGCTGATTTTACAAGCTCACAATGCATCACACTGTGACGTGCTGTGAGCATTCTTTTGAATGATTTAAATTTTTGTAGATTATCGAACAATTTGTGTGTGTGGGGGGGGGGGGGGTTCATTTTAAGTTTGGTCCATCTTAGCAAAACAAATACATTGTAGCTCATATCCTGAAGTCACAGAACTCCAATGTTGTCCAAAAATGTGATAAAACGAGTACCAGACCAGTACTGTTGTTTTGGTCAGTGTATTTAATCACTGTGATGGACATTGTACAGTAATTTGACTTGATTTAATTTGATTTGATGTACTTTATTGTCCCCTTAGGGAAATGCATCCTCTGCATTTACCCCATCAGCAGTGAACAGCCACTGTGCAGCTCTTGGGGACCAGCTCCTGTTGTAATGCCAGTACCTTGGTGCAGGGCATAGCACTGGCAGGATATGTACCAAGTTTATGTCTTTTGGTCATGTAAACAAGGCAATGCACGTGATGCACGGGCACAGAGATGGAAAAAGCTTTCACCTTCGCGACATAAAGTTGTTACTGTATGAGATTACAATGTAGCAACAGTACTACAGTATGTGGGTGTTTTTGAACAACAATGGAGTTCTATGACTTCAAAGATATTATCTATATATTTGCTTTGGTGACACAGACCCACTTTTAATGGTGAAATGCAATTTAAAAAAATCTTGGTTATGTTGAAAATAATAATCTGTTTTGTTAGCTCTATGATGGCCATATTTACTTTTATACATGGTCTGTCATTTCTCAATACACTGCAGTGATAGAAATAATTAACTGGCTTTGAACAGAGCATTTAGTTACATGTACAGTAGTTGTACTGCTCACAAGGGGCCCATAAGAGCATTTGGACCGTTTGTTAACCACTTCCAACCCTGCATCTCTATTTTGGGCCTGTCATTATAGGTAAAAAAACTAAAAGAAAGTAGCACAAATAGCAGAAGTACAAGCTCACACATGTTGCAATGCGTTCGCGCTGTGAGCTTCTAGATCTGCCATTTCCGAGGAGGAAGACATTACACTAATGCCATTGTACATCACTGCATTGTCCATTTGATCCTTTCTACACTGACTTCAAAACATAAACCCCAAGACTGCTTCATTCCAGTTACATGAACTTGTTAAGGATCGTGGTTGTATTGTAAGTATTGTGCTGCAAAAAACCTGTATTGTGCTGTTTCTCAACCATTGATTCAAGACCTGAATTTGGGTTGCAGAATACCCTGAACACGGTTGCTGACCAACAACTACATCAATAGTATTATGTAAGGAATTATATTGGGTCCATCCTGATCCATGTACGTTTTTGGGTAAGAGTGTAATATCATTTGAGAAGCACTGCAGGACATAGACTCTGATGTCAGTGTTGACCAGTGTCCTTCTGTTTTTGATGGCTTGTGATTTACTTGTGTGCAAGTACAGTACTGTATTTAAGTAAGTAAGTAAGTACATTTTATTTGTATAGCACATTTCACAGAGAGGACTCACAAAGTGCTTTACGTAAAAAAACAATCAAATGATAAGAAACAGAACAAAAACACAATGCATCTCAGAGGAAAAAGGAAAAAAAACCAGACATATTTCAGCTTTGGAGGAGAACCTCAGTGACATTACCCGAAAGCATGTTGAAACGGTAGAGTTTTTAGCTGATTCTTAAAATAATCACAGAAGCTGCAGCTCTCAGGCCACGAGGGAGGGCATTCCAGAGCCTAGGCGCTACAGACTGAAAAGCTCTGTCACCTTTGGTGATTAACCTGGTACGAGGAAAGACCAATTGACCCTGGTCTGCTGACCTCAGGGACCTGCTGGGCACTATATGGTTCCAGCAAGTCAGTTACATATTCAGGTGCCTGGCCATGCAGAGCCCTAAAAGTGAGCACCAGGACCTTGAACTGAACTCTGAAAATTACCGGAAGCCAGTGCAGAGATGGCAAAACTGGAGTAATGTGACATCTTCTGCTTGATCTAGTTAACAGTCTTGCAGCAGTGTTTTGAATGAATTGGAGGCGGTCTATGGATGTCTTATTGAGGCAGGTGAGAATCGAATTACAGTAGTCAAGGCGAGAGGAAACGAAGGCATGTATAATCATTTCTAGATCAGAATGGGAAACAATCGACCTTAACTTCGCAATATTCCTGAGATGGAAAAAACTGGTGCGGGTCACCGATTTAATGTGCGTGTCCAGGTGCATGGCCTGATCAAAAATGACCCCAAGGTTCCTGAGATTGGGGCTCACATTACTTTTGAGGGACCCAATACATCAGAGGCCACAATGAGCACCTCGGTTTTGGCCTCATTCAACTGGAGGAAGTTGCTTGCTAACCAGGCCTTAATGGCAGACAGACACTCATTTAAAACAGCAAGGTTAGAATTAAATTAATCGTCAGGGCAGTCAGGGTTAAACGAGCAATACAGCTGGATATCATCCGCGTAAAGGTGGTAGGAGATGCCTTTAAAATCATTTATAATGTGTCCTAGCGGGAGCAAATACAGTGCGAATAAAATTGGACCAAGTACAGAGCCTTGGGGGACCCCACAGGAAATGTGTACATATAAACATCCCTGACCAGCTTTTCACATGTAGGCTGTGCTTTTTGTGTATATTACGTGTAGATACTGTATGTATATATATATATACGCACACATACATGATCAACTGTGGTTCCCTGGGTACTGTATCTATTGTTAAATGCAAACCACACTATTGTACAGATTTTTAAGAATCCTCCTGGGCACTGGGATTCACTCCAGCCTATAATGTTTAAAGTACATGACCAGCCATGCAAACTGTGTAGTATTGTACTGAGCTTTGGCTGTACTACAGTAAGTTCTAACTATCAAAAACAATTGTATATAGTATATAAAGTATATAAAGCCCTATTGTATAGTGACATGGTTTGAAAAAATGCAGATGGCATGGGTACTCCGTTCCAATATTTTGGTTTTCACCCTCTTCAGGTTATGTCAATCAACATGAACGCCATTACCCGATGACTTGATTAAATGGTTGCTACAGCCTTGCAGGAACACAGCAGCCAAATGTAAGATGAGGAGATAGCTTGCTGTACTGTTCTTAGCATCACTGAGTCCTTACATTATAGCAGAAGTTCTTTTTTTTGACTGACCAATGAACATCAGCTAAGTTTAGTCTCCCAATATGGCACAGTATAGTAGGCTATGCAGAGAGAGAGAGAGCAAAAACAATTGCTAAATTATTTTTATACAGTACAGTAGATGCATAGTGACAGGAGGCTCTCTGTTCTATTTATTGTCTGCTGGTGGTTATATTGTCCAATTTGTAGATGTGTGCCTTTGCTTTTTTAAGTGAAACAGTTTCACAGTCATGTGAATTTGAAATAAAGTGATTTATGGCAGGTTGTTTTTTCATTCTCCGATACGTTTGGTAGAGTTTTAAACCTTTTACAGTGTGGCCATAGGCCAAGTTGTCTAGAACATGGTTTGTGTGTATGTATATGCACATGCAGTATGTCCCCCTAAGAGTAGACCAATTCAATCACAGCTCATGCTGTGCATGACCTCACAAAACAGAAGCACCTCCAGCCACAAAAGACTGGTGAAGTAACTGTGAAACCTGGAGCAGCAAGAACATTGGGTCATAGTGGAAACCACTTTAATTGAATCTCCTTAGTTACAACAGTGTTCTTGTGAAACACTGTTGTTGTTATTGGTGAAGTGTTTATATACAATAGATCACTATTTTAATTTGGCCAAAGGAGACAGACCCAGCCCACAGTCTGCCAGTTTAAAGGGCTGTGCAAAACAAATTAGACACAACTGCATATTTTTTTAACAATACTATGTTGATTATCTGGCCCCTAATATGTATCCAGGACATTAAAAGTTCTCCAGCACTCCATTGTGGATATTTTTCTCTGTTTATCATGTTGGTCACACATTTCTGTTATGTTCCCAGAGAGCACAACACAAAATGCATGCTATGGGACAAATCCTGCTCAGCTAAAGTATAATTTCAAGGGTGTCTGTCCGTATTAATGCATCATTATATAACACAGAGCGGTTTTCAAACTACACACCTCGTTGTACCTAACTAAGGGACCAGTCGAAATTTACATAAGGGGGGGCATGGAGGAAAATAGGGGAGGGTCATGCCTTTCTAATTTTGGTCCAAGGGAGGGTCAGCTAATTTTACTTTGAATCCAAGGGAGGGTCATGCAATTTTGAATTGATAAAATAGTCCGTTTTTTATATACCTTTTTAGTACAGCAGAACAGTGGTCAATGACCCCTCTCCATTTCAAAGGATACAAAGAATTCAAATCAAGTAACACCTTGTCTATTTAGAATCAATGACGGTCGTTAACAAGCCATCAACGCACAGCGAGTGTGAACGACCCAGTCAAATCTATTCAGCGTCTTAACGATGGTGGTTGAACAATTAAGCAAAACTTCAACAGGCGTTATTGGAGAGATGCATTATAAATAGGCCTACTATAACTGGATATTCATAATCATTTGAAGTAATTCTGTGCATGTGATTAATGTGGATCTATATGGACAGTTGTGTATAGATGCCTAGCTCCACAAGTAAAACCAGAAGCATCAGGCCATAATTGATAGCCTAATTTGTTTTATGTAGGCAACAGTGTAGTTGTAGTCACTGTAGTTGATAATTAAAAGGGCAGAGTGACAAAAGTTTTAAACTACTGGTTACCAAATATTCAACTTTCTTCAATCTGACCAGGATTCAATGGGTTTCCCACATGTAAGATGAGAACACTATCCATTCTGCTACCACTACTACAGATACACTGTGCATTTAGCAAGACTGACTACACTACAGCAATGTTCTAATCAATGTGGAAAGCAAAACATTGGACATATCAGTTTTAAATGTCATGTTGTATTTGATGGGGAGGGTTAGGGGTGTCAAGAATTTCACAATACGATACATGATGTTGGGCATGATATCGATATGATATATTATTAATGTTCTTTTTTTTGTATCATCAACATTGGCCATCATCTTATAAATGACGTTATAAAGCAAGTTAGAAACAATTACAAAGTGCTTTGTACACACAAATAAATACATTTGTGCAAGCTTAATGGAGAAGTGAAGTTCTCACTAACTATAAACCCATTGTTTCAGAGGACAGATAGACACTAATATAACAAATATAATATAATATAAGACTGCATAACTATAAATTCCACAAACCTCATATTTTTGTCATCTGGACTTTACCAACCAAGTGCAGCCTAGTTATTTCCAACAGCTAAAAAAAATCTATAATACCAGATACAGTATAATACAATCTTAGATTAGATGTAGGCCTATTTGAGAGCGCAGATGCATGTCACATTAACGAGCGTCAACGAGCATCAGCTGACACACAACACCTCCCCTCTGCAGTGCTTTAAACTGAAAGTGACTGACTGGAGTCTGTTTCATTTCTCTCCAAAATACCTTGAATATGATGGAGGACATGATTAATAATTACTATGATTATGATAAGCTTTACATTTCATATCATACAGTAAAAAATCCTAACTTTCACCGGCAAAAAAAAAAAAAGTGTTTTTTTTTTGTATTAAAAAAACAATTAAAAAAATATTACGATACAGTATGACATCATGACAATAGCTATCATCACATTTTAATACCACGATAGGCTATATCGTGACACTTCTAGGCGGGGAGGGTTACTCTTTTTTTTGTAATCACTTGGGGAGGGTCATTGATTATTTTTTTTTGTCAAAGGGAGGGTCATGGCATTTTAGATCAGGGCACATACATTTCCTCCATGCCCCCCCTTATGTAAATTTCGACTGGTCCCTAACAATGAATTACTAAAAGCAAGCTAAGCCATTTGTGTTTATTTTGCTCATGTTGTATCCAGGTTATTTTGCTTGCTGATTCAGTACTATAAGGTCCCTGGCTGTGCTAGCCCTCTGGAGCTGCAGTTCTCCACAGTCGAGTCCTCTGGTCGGCTTTTGAAATGGAGTCTGAGGACACTGAAGTGTGTGGTGGGGCCCTCCCAAGATTGTTACCCTAACCATAACCACACCAAACACAAGTCTAAACTTAACCCCTTGAACCCAAGCATCACTATACTGGGTCTAACATTCAGCGAACGTAGCAGATCTACAAGTTTGGCTAATTTCGACAGATATTTTAGTGTCGAGTAAAAACAGAAGGGGGTCCTTGTGAGTTCTTGTGAATCCGGTCAACTATAGGGTAATCGCTCATGAACAGCAGAGGGGGCTGTTTTTTACTTTTTTTTTTACAACAGGTTCCCAGATTGACTATAGGGTTCACGTCACTGTGTCACCTCTGTCATTATTTGGTTGCAGGGATAGGCACTATTTCTGATAAACGTATTTGAAATATATTTGAAATACATACTATTTTGCAACAAAATAATAAAGTTTACAAAGTTAAGATAATGTTTATTTTAATTTGAGCTTATATCTTCAGGCATTGATCATATTTATCACATACAGCACAGTACGCATATATACATTTAATTCTGTGGTGCTCATACCTGTCCTAGGCAGCTGCAACAGACCAATTTTTTTTTACCGTAATTTAATAATTATTTTGAAAAACATTTTGGATCATAAATCTAACCATCCCTTGACTGGTTCTCACAAGTGGTCAGTTTGCAGAATAACACATGGAAAGCCTGGCACCAGTGCCATCCAGCTTGACAGGCTATGATATGATGAGACTTTTTTTGTTTGTTTGTTTGTTTGTCTTTTTTAAAATAGGAAGGACATTTCACAATACTTCAGAAGCACTTGGAGGAACTGAAAGGCCCAAACAAATTATGATGAGTCAACTAATTTTGAGGAGTCATTGCCTGTAGTCAAAAGTTATGCATTCATTTTGTATCGCCACAAGATTGAGAAAGGGATTGTGTACCACTAGATGAGTTGAGGTACTGGCAACCACCTCAGACATTGCCTCGCTAGCCAGCGTCTGTTTCACAACACTTTCAGACATGGCTGCCTCTCAAATGCCCCAACTAAAGACATTTATAACTATAAGTATACACAGTATGAATATAACAGTATCATGTGTGTACTCAAAACATTAAGCAGTGTACCTCAGACTTTTGTGCAAGTAATACATCACGTAGCAGCAGCAGATATCAATATGTAGGAAGTGTACAGTGTGGGAATCTAGCTAGGAGTATAGTTGCATTGTGTAATGTCATATGACATTATATATATAAACATTATTAAAAAAAATAACACCATGAAACCTATGGTCCTCCTCAGATGCATGAGAGATTCGGCTCAAGAGAAGAGGAGGGCCCACAGAGACTGTCTGTGTATAGGGCCCTTAGGTTTGAGCTACACCCCGCCTCTGCGACTCATGGGAAATCTCCATGCTGTGTGTAAACTTTTGAAATTAAACCATTTAACCTTGGCCACCTTGTACCTGTACTGTCAGACTATTATCATTTATGAACGTAGACAATTCACCTAAAAACCACACCAAACAAAGCTGTGCTCATTCTACATCCTCACTTCATCCTACGTCACTTCAAACGCCCGCTCGGCATGCTCAACTAAAAAGGGATGAACTGTCTGACCTCTGTCTGGTGCAGAAGATTCCCAGTAACACAGAACTTCGAAAGATGGACCGCACTCAGTTGAACTAAGTTGAACGTCTCTTCAGTATTTTATTTGTAATTTGCAGCAGCAACAGTGTTACGTGTATGGTTATGGGGAGACTGTGTATGGTGTTTTTCTCCCTGCTACTCTCTGCCTGCTGCTCTCTGTCACTCACTCCCAGGTCCAGCCCATTCACTCAACTCAACTCCGCCTCTCACCACCGGTTGGTCCTTCCCCTCATCAGTCCACCAATTACCTCCATCCGTCATCAGAAATAAAGCACCTGTGACGGCGGCCATTTTTCTCTTTCCACTGCCAAGCTTCCACCATCCGTTTGTTTGCTCCACCAGTCCAAAACCAATTCCTTTTCATTAAAGACTTGTTGATTTTGCCAAACGTAATTACAGGGGAGGGTAGTTTAGCTCTGGGGTACCCTGTACATTTTGCACGTAGGTAATTTCCTGTTCATTCCCACTAGTATAGAGGTGAGTGCCACCCTTTATAGTTTCTGTTTATTGTTAGAGTAGGAAGGATTTTGTTTCTCTTCGGGTAGGTAAGATCTTTATTTTATTTAGATAGTGAGTTTTGGTTTTATTACATTCTTTCCTTTGGCACCACCAGACCCTCCCTGTAGCCTATTGTTACTTGGCTTTCATTTATTTTTGTTAACCTTTTAGTTTGTTAATAAACGACCTTTCAGTTCACCTCAACCTCTGTCCGTCTCAGTTATGTAATTTGGGTATATGTTTCCGTCCCTTCATCCTAGACCACCAACTGGGACGTAACAAGCAGTCACCGGACAACAGAAATGTATGTGTTTTGGCGAAGGCCTACGGCCAAAACACATCCGTTTCTGTTGTCCGATCCATCTTTCAACGTGAAGTAAACAAACAGGTGTTGACAGACAATATTATACTACGCTAATTAAGACAATAGTATATTTAAGTTTTTGCAACATTGCCTCCAAAATTATAGCCCTTTTTTATCCACACAGTCACAGCAGAATGGAGAAAGAAATTCATGCATTTGTATCCCCCCTGGTCATTCATTTTTATGCATGGCCAATGGGGATATGTTTTATCCTTGCTTCTGTTCAGAATAAATTAAATACAAGCATTTCCTTTTGGCATATCCTAATGACTGTCTAATGTTCAATATTTCTGGTTGATAATAATATCAGACCTTTACAATTGAATTAAAAATAAATATGTGAACTACATTGACCCTGGCATCCCTATTAAAATATATATATTATATTTAAAAAATAGCTCAAATAGCAAATCTACAGTACAAGCTCACGATGCGACGTGTGAACTTACAGATCAGCTATTTGTCATGTGGTGAAGTGTACAAATCGAACCCTATATGACATATCTGAGTTCCTCATCCTGGGTCACACATGGGAGTTGACAAGGCACCTTCACTTCTAAGGAACTTCATATCTCAATTCAACCACCCATCTACTCGACAGAGCTAACGTAAGCATAAGATAAAACACTTTCAACATGATGGAAATTCATTCATTTAAGATCACGTATTTAAAGCAAAAGAAAGATTGTTATAAACCTGTTATAAAAGTGTTGTTCAGATCATCTGTTTTACAGCAGTGCATACTGTACTGTACATTACTTGAATGATATGCCTTTTATATTATTAAGGTTGCATAGTTTAAATGTCGTTAAGCATTGGATGAATGCATTCTCTTTTATCACAAAGATTCTTCCTTCAGATTCTGCTGTGTACATATAACCCATACAACAAATGTTATAACAAAAACAAAAGAAAACTGTATTGTAAAGCACATAGTGCAGGGGTCGGCAACCTTTTTGACATGAAGTGCCATGTTTTTATTTAAGTTTAATTATGACACCACATCAAAATATATTTCCAACATATTTTGATATATATATATATATATATATATATATATATATATATATGCATAACGTTTTTTTTTTTTTATATATATATATTTTCATTCAAATCAGGATGTAATGATCATTAGATTCAGAGCAATAACCCACCTATCTCCCAGACTCCCTCCCCAGATAGAGACAGAGTTTGAATAAATGTAGAATTATGTACAGGATGTCATTTGCATACAGATGTGAGGGGACTTTTTTTTTTTAATAGTTTATTTAAAAATACAAATCCTCTCTCTCACCTTTATGCCACTGTGCCAGTCATCACCCTCCCCTGTGCTAATGTTGGCACCCGTGCCTAAGGTTGCCTACCCCTGACATAGTGTACATTGAACTGTGTTGGTTTGTCTTCAATTCTCCGTAACATACTCACTATGGGATATCAGCGCCCCCTGGCGATGCACAGAGCTACATAGAGCTACATACAATAAACTCCCGGGCCATCTCATTGGCTGTGAAGGGTATGTCACGCAGACGGAAGTCCTAGGGGTATAAAACCTTCATGTGACTGTGGCTCCTCCTCTTTCAGCTTCTCTGCAGCAGATGCAGCACGGCTATTATAGGCGGGTGCATATATGAAAAAAAAGCACCTTACCCAAAAAAAATTGGAACAAAAGGTTTCTCAACTGTTTTCTGTAGTATGTAAGTAGGTTTCGCTTTTGGTTTGCATGATGCAGTTAGGTTTCGCTTTCGGTTTGCATGCTGCAGTTAGGTTTCGCTTTCGTTTTGCGCTTTGTACAGTACAGTACAGTACAGTACAGTACAGTACAGACCGTACAGTACAGTACAGTACAGACCGTACAGTACAGTACAGTACAGACCGTACAGTACAGTACAGACCGTACAGTACAGTACAGTACAGTACAGTACCGTACAGTACAGTACAGACCGTACAGTACAGTACATACAGTACGTACAGTACAGTACAGACCGTACAGTACAGTACAGTACAGACCGTACAGTACAGTACAGTACAGTACAGTAGAGACCGTACAGTACAGTACAGACCGTACAGTACAGTACAGTACAGTAGAGACCGTACAGTACAGTACAGTAGAGACCGTACAGTACAGTACAGACCGTACAGTACAGTTTTTTTTTTTTTTTTTTTTTTATCCCATGATTTTGTACCCCCAAACGACATTTTCTTTGGGGGGGTTAGGGGGGGTACTAGAATTCTGCCCGCGTAGCGGGCAGAACTTCTAAGTAAAATACAAAAGCATGAAAGAAAAAAGTTTAAAAAAAAATAGGGTTTAGCGGTACTGAGCCTTCACGCGGTGGCCCTGTTTTGACTAATTTCACAGTACCACGCAGTAATAATGCATTTATTCCCAAAATAAATTGTTGAAAGCTTCAACAGAATTTGAATTATAAGTAAAATCACCAATGCTGGGCATTATGTCACGACAAGTTTCTTAATTCTTTACATAAATACCCTTATAACCAATTTTTTAATACATAATTGTACTTATCAATACATAATTGTACTTATAATCACTTCACTATAATTTATATAAGCTAATTGGATTCCTAGATCACCAAAACATAGGGTTAGACACCAAAATTACTTGCCTAGGATAAATAATGGAGGAGTAATGGTCTTTTAAGGAACTGGCGGTGGCCATCTTGAAAATTTTACATTTCTAGTGGTCCGATTTTGGTAGACTTTTGATATGTTATTAAGTACACCTGATACTACAATAAACCATTGAGAAACCTTTTGTTCCAATTTTTTTTGGGTCAAACCATATCTGCACCCGCCTATTAATACATACTACAGTGGATTAGATTTATTTTGATCAGAAAACCAGCTTTAACCCAAAGCGGAGATACTTGTATCCCCCACGGGCTTTCTTTTCGTTAAATCTTCTTTTAGCACGCTCCCGCGGCTATTCTTCAATCTTTCTATCATCTTAGTTTTCCTCCCCATTCATTCCAGGCTAGCCCGAACGGGTTAAGTTAGCCGCTAAGCCGGTTAGCTTAGCCCTTTGTTCGGACCGGTGTTAGCCTAGCTTAGCTTAGCTTAACACTCAACGCTAGCTGTACCACGATGGAGGCTCCTCGCAAGTGCTGTGATCTCGCGGGCTACGCTCACTACATCGCCGGCGACGACCCTCACGTAGTCTGCAACGTACCAGGGTACTGCAACTTTCTCTTGAAGCACCTTAACTCCCGCCTGGCTAGAGCGAGACTCTCGCTGGATGGGGCGGTGTACAACTGAGTGGTGAGGCCTTCCCGAGACGCACCGTGCGGACGAAACTGGCCCGAGGGCCGTGCGTGGTGGCCCATACCGCGTGCGGCCTCAGACCATGGGCCCTCCGGCAGCCGTGGTGCCTCCGGATAGCGTAGCCAGCTGGCCGCGGCGCCACCATGCTACCAAACAAGCTGTTGCCTCTGTGAGTGGAGGGACCCTCCATTTGCAGAGCGGCTACGGCACACCATCGCCCACTGCTGCTGTGTCTGGTGGGCCCCACCGGAGGCAGCAGCCTAGCGGCGTTCCCTCTCCCTCCTCCAAGGTTCCTGCGCCTGCTCAAGCACGTCGCCAAACGGACGTTTACCAGGGGAGGAAGCCGACAGGGCCGAGGGAGAGTGAGTGAGTTAGGCCAGACTAGCTACGTTAGCTGCTTTGCTAGTATAACGTCGCCCTAGTCAGGCAGTGTTTTGTTGGCTTAACACCCAGCTAGCTTCACTAAGCAACAGGTTATTAGCAGTGCTGTTCAAGCTTAGCTTGCCTCGCTAGGACAACACCAGCTTGTTAGCCTTCCCACTCTGTGTAACGACCGCGTACGGGGCTTCTACAGACCGCAACCGAGCCGGCGTTTTTACGAAGGACAAGGCCGTTTCCAGGTACCAGACTACGCCTTCTCCTAGTGCCAGACTCCCAGGAGGTTCATCGGGCGCCATTGGGACACATGAGGGTTTTTCATAAGACTATGTTAAAACGTTTCATGCTGTTAACTGTTTCTGTGCCTACTTTTGTTTCATTTCACATGTTTCAAAGTACACAAGCACATTAGCAGCTCTGTCAGGAGGCTCTATTGAGACACATGGTTGTTTTTCATAAGGTATGTGAAAACGTTTCATGCTGTTAACACTGTATTCTGTGCCTCCCTTTTTGTTTCATTTCACATGTTTCAAAATGCATAAGCACATTATCCACGGACAGGTTCTTCGGGCGCCTAATAGAGTTGATAAAGGGTCGTAAATCCTGCTCTATGTTAATTAAAACTATTTGTAGTTAAACAGCTGAAAACCCAGTGTAAAAAGGATGAGACGAAATCAAAGACAGACACAGGCCGGTTCTCAAATTAAAAGGTTGACATTGTATTAAGAGAAAGAATCAATCCACGAGGCACCGTACAGCAAAAATCTCTCTCTCTCATTACAAAGACAGGCAATAGTATTTATACACAAGTTGGAGTCCGGACATCAGATATGAGGTGGATCCTAACGATTGGTTAAGACCCTCAGACGTCAGATCATATCTGATGAGCTGTCAGGCATCAGGGTGTCATCATAATAAGTTGTTGTTCATCTTATAGTATCCTTGTGTACATCTTATGGTTTCATAAACAAGTTATCTCTTCGATATCATAGGACATGTGGCAGGTTTATCTGTGACAGGGTGACAGCTGACAGAGTAAATTAGTGACGATGTCAGGTCATACAGAGATATAGGTCATGTACAGAGATACAGGTCATTAGGACATTAGATCACAAAGCGTTGACCAAGACATGTTTTTACTGATTGGAAACATATGGAGCCGGCCCCAGAGCCAGAGCTACAGCCAGCTACATGGCCTTGGTAGGGAAAGTATAGTAGAGTTACATAAAGCATGTTTAAAGTACAGGCCCAAAAAGACATCACTATATTAATTTGACTGGTTAGATCGATAGTTCTAGATCATATCAATCTGGTCCACAAAACATATATATTTCTAACTCCATCAATCCCAAGTTCTTGTGGGCTAGATTGGTAGATAAGATGACATCGAAAGAAAATATAATTAATTAATTAATATATAAGGAGACAAATACATGTAGACTTAAATACCTTTTTAAATTGTATTAAAGGACTATAAGGGCAAAAACAAATGTTTCTTTGTTCAGATAACATACACATTTTTACTTCTTCAAAAGGACTGTATTGTTTATTAATTTGGAAGCAAAATGGTTATATTTAATGAGTAAATAATCAACGTTAGTAGGATGAAATCTTACATAGACTATAGAATAATTAGAATGGTAAGTGGGTTCTATATGCTGTTAAATGAGAAAAATGACATCACCTCATAAGTTCCCAGAATAAGGTATTATAATTATGAACAGATCTGTCAAACCTTTCTTTATTTTATTTTATTTTGAAGGCCATCCCTTGGCAGGATCTGAATTTTTTGACTTTTAACTTTTCCTGAAAATCCCACAATGTATGTACCACCAGGAACTTTAGCCAACATAGTCTTGTTTCCAAGAAGCTGTTGTTTCAGGTCCCGCCCCCAAGTGTGTATAGGCTCAGTCGAATTTTAGCCCTACTTCTCCTTGAAGCAATACTGTGGGTAGATATGTTAACCCTAAGCAAAATAATTTATGGCGGGAAAAACTCACGTGATGCCCCTTTACTCACACAGACGTATAGGACCTACTTTTCCTCTTTGAGCAGTCGAGAGGAGAGGCTTCTGTCACTCAATTTAACCAGGAAGATTATTTAATCTGTAAATGAATTAACCACAGAATTACTGTGTAGAAAGTGTACATGAAATGTACTTGACAAAACATAAGTAGTTTAAAACAGTTAAGAACTCTTGAAAAATATAATACAAAGGTTGTCCATCGGAGTTTTAGACCCTCAGTCTCCCCTGGGGAGGTTTTGTAAACTTCAATGACTCCTGGGGCAAGATCTGAAATGGATGAATGTGACTAAGACTGTAAGTTAGTATTTATCGTTAAATGACTATGATAAAGGACAAAAAAACAACATCAAAAAGATATTAAGCAAATCACATTTAAATCCAATATTCACCAACTCCCTCCTCTTGACACAATATATATTCCATATATATATATAGTGTGTCAGAGAATGAATTTGCTGTAATAAGTTTATAATTAAAATATTTAAAATTAAAATATAACAATGAAAAATAAGGAATAAACATCTTTGTTCTGAAGAGTATATTGAAATGAGATAAGTACAGAAAAATAGCTGAAATAATTAAAGCTTTCAAAAAGTTGAAGATCTACAAGCTCCAAAAAAACTAAAATGATATAAATATTTTCAAAACTTTTTAAATAAATCAAAATGACTTTATAATAAACTTAATATTATTGTTAATTTTTCCCAATATTGATATTAGAATATATTGAATCTTATTAGGGTTAATTTAACTGATCTATGTTTTAAATGGACTTCAGTAGCCGGTAGGATGACGTTGCCATGGAACCGTGTCTTAACATACCACAAAGCTAACACTTCCTGCTGAAGGAATTATGGGTAATGAAGTTTAAGTAGCCCAGAAGGAATTATGGGAAATTGAGTTTTAAGAGGTCATTTTGGAATGAGTTGCCATAGCAACGTGGCTGTTACAGAACGGAAACGGAAATCTCCACAAGGGATTGTGGATATTGGAGTTTGCTTAACAGTTAAAGTTACTAAATTAGATGAACAAACTAATTCACATATGCTGATGGTGCTGACATTATGGCAAAAATAAAGGAAAAAATATTAATAATGGGCTGACAGTAATAAAACTGATATTATATATATATAGATAGATAGATATTGCTATAAGGGAGTTACTGTAATTGGAAGGAATGGGTTAAAGTTATATTGAGCCCAATGGCCCTCACAAGGTCAGAATGTTCTCATAACAATTCGGTCACAGACTTTTCTGAGACAGCAAAACTGGTGAAAAATAAAATAAAATGAAATCCTTTGCATTCTACATTCTGTCTGATCACTTTCTTTACTTTCCCTACTCGACATAACTGACTTTCTTTACCTTCACTACGACATAACTGACTTTCTTTACCTTCACTACGACATAACTGACTTTCTTTACCTTCACTACGACATAAGTCACTTTCTTTACCTTCATAACTCACTTTCTTTACTTTCTTTCACACTTCTCTTTACTTTCGACATAACTCACTTTCTTTACTTTCTTTCACACTTCTGTGAGCAATTATTAACCATAGCCTACTTTGTTATGAGAACAGCTGAACAAGAGAATGTAAACAGATAAGAAACTGGAGAAATGAGAGGCTGTATTGGATAAGGGAGTGAGAGAACCTATGATGAATTTGATTATCTAATATACTTAGTAGTGGGTAAATTGACAATGAGTATTTTAGTGTACTCTGGGAATCTAACGAAATATCTTCCTTTTTAAGTAAATGGATATGAATTATTATTAAAAACTGAGCAAATTGTACCAGGATTCATATTAATGTGTAAATCTTATTTTTTTGGAGTTTCAGAGGAGCACAGGAGGCGTAAGATGTTAAAATGCACACCTTACCTCTCATTGTGATTATCTGAAATCCACTGACCTCTGATCCCATACGGTCTTGGGTCACAAACAAATCAGTAATTTGTATCTGAATGGATCTCGGCTGCCTTCTTCCGGGGTATGTGATGCTGTGAGGCATAAGAGCAGACATGTATAGGTTTTTACAACAAAATACTATAGGGTGGATTTTTAACATGAAGTAAAAAATGATGGGTTGATTAAATAAACAAAAGGGTGGGATTCTGTTATGCCAGAAAATATTTCCCCGTCGCCATAAGCAGAACCCCTTCTACCAAAACAAAATAAAAAACTAAACACTAACGAGAAAAGAAAAAAACATTAGATATATAACTTAAAACCAACCCATCAGAAACTGGACTAATGTATGCCAAATAATCAAATGGAATTAATACGCTGGTGTGCCCTCGGTGTCGTGGAGAATAGCCAAGTCCTAATCACACATTAGGCACAGCAGAGAAGGAGAGGGTAGCGTCATAGGGGTCATAGGTGGGTGTCTAGCCAATACCAGGGCCCCAAAACCAGCAGGGAGGATAGACACTAAACACAAACAAATCAACATTAGTGAACAACAGTGGTATGGGGTGTACGAGTACATACTGTAACATCAAGGACTAATTCTGTATATATTTGAGTAAATTTTCTGTTAACAATTGAAAGTGGGACCCATATAAATGGGAACAAGACAACAATGTGAGAGATTAATACTAAATGGGTTAACAATCTGAATTGTCTTTGGTAAATATAAATGTAACAGGTATCAGATTATTTCAAGATGGGTATTCATAAATACTATGTTGACACATATCATATTAGAACCTCTAATTTGAATTTCATGAAGTGAGTGGGCTAGGGTAGATGATTTTATATATATATGAAATATATATATATATTAAACTCATATACAGATATAATTTTTTTCATAGTAATGGGAGATGGGAAATAATCACCTTTTGTCTGTAAATGGTGAAACTTTTCGAAAATATCAGATCTACAAGGACTGATTCCTTTTAAGTGTTTTAAAAGTTAGGACACATCAAATTCATCTATCTCTGTATCAATTTCATCTATTTGCGGCCAGAGTGTCTTTGTCCGTTTAAAGGGAAGTTCATCTATGTCTAATTATCTACAACAACCCGGTTGTCAAAACCCCAGTTTGGCCGTCGGTGCCAAAGTGGAGGTTTGAAAGGGAGCGCTGTGTTCGGCTGGGGACATAGGGTCAAAGTATGGTCCGCCGTGGTCCCACATGACCAACAAATATAAGTTCGTGGAGGCCGGCCTGCAGTGTGTGAGCCCTGTGTAGAGAGACCAGGGGTGTTCTGGGTGTGGTGTGTTGTATTACCTTGATTTGGTCCTGGATGGCTCTGCCGTCGGTTTGCCCCGGAACCCCATATGTGTTGCTTGTGTAGTGGTGAATTGAATGTGACCTGTCCCTCCGGAGTAAAAATAGCTTGAATTTTAGCTATGGGTTTCGGTTCAGCAACGCAACTGTCAAAATGTTTAGCCAGAGTAGTGATATCATCTATAGTTCTTGATTTCCATAAGGGATCATTCTGTGTTATGGCCTGCTTTAAGTGAGGGCGCAGAGCATCCATTAAGAGGTGATTAAACAAGTTTTGATAGCCCACCTGGCCACTGGTTAGGCCTGAGTGGCGGTTAAACTGGGTTTTAAATTTCTGAATGAATTCCGAGACATCCTCTCCGTCTTTCTGCTTAATGTCGGTGAGGACAGATAAATCAGTGTTAGCACGCAGGAGACCTAGTGCGTTCCCTATCATTTTGTTTACAGCTTCCTCGTGGTCTACCTGTCTTATCATTTGGGGTCTCTGTTCGTCCAGAGCTGGTGGCTCGGTACGGAAACATTGGATTGCACGGCCATGTAGGTCGAGGAGGTGGGCCCCCTCTGAAATCTGATGTGACATGGCTTTCGGGCTACTTTTTGCAATAAGGTCCCTGACTTCCGTAGTGTTAAGCTGGTGTTCTATTATCTCTGCTTTGAGCGCGGTCTCCCACCCCTCTGGATTGTCCTGAATATTAGGTAAAGTTTCTGCAATGTTCTTAATATCTTCAGGAGACCATTTCCTGTACCTATAAGCCAAATTGCCATCCCCCTGTGTATAACTCCATCACACATTATCCACGGACAGGTTCTTCGGGCGCCTTTGGGACACATGATGGTTTTTCATAAGACTATGTTAAAACGTTTCATGCTGTTTACTATTTCTGTGCCTATTTTGTTTCATTTCACATGTTTCAAAGTACATAAGCACAGTAGCAGCCCTGTCAGGAGGCTCTATTGAGACACATGGTTGTTTTTCATATGGTAATGTGAAAACCTTTCATGCTGTTACACTGTATTCTGTGCCCCCTTTTTTTGTTTCATTTCACATGTTTCAAAATGCATACGCACATTATCCAGCCCCTGTTATAAGTCCCTGTTATAAGCCCAAAAGTGCCTATCATGCCTGGTTCACAGCATGGTAGACACGATTGGGATACCTTATCTACCTGTCTCAACCCCTGTCAAGAGGTATCAACACATGGGGTTTCCCAGGCGGTCCCCCAGCGCCGATAACCCCTCTTTATAAGCCCATAGTATCTGTCATGCACGGGTCCACGGCATGGCAAATACTAATGGGATATATTGTCTATACAGGGCCCAAAGCCAATAAAGTGTACCAGGATCAAACCAGTTTTGCCTCTCGTCCACCTGGGGGCGTCAAAACACCACTGTGGGACGAGAGGCTCACAAACGGCCGCTCGGCACAAAATGGTCGCTCGAACCACGGTTGCGCCACAATGGCCAGTCAGTCGCCCCGAGGTGGCAGACCGAAGTGGTCGGGCAGGGGTTTAGGCATCGACCATAGCCCGGAGGTAAGAACGAGCCGTTCCTTTCACTGCCCTATAGGCTAGCACCAGGGTTTTGAACTGGATGCAAGCCGCTACGGGGAGCCAGTGTAGAGAACGGAGAAGGATGGTTGTGTGGGAGAACTTGGGGCGGTTGAACACCAGACGAGCCGCAGCTTTCTGAACAAGCTCCAGAGGTCTGATGGCAGATGCCGGAGCACCAGCAAGGAGGGAGTTGCAGTAGTCCAGGCGGGAGATGACAAGAGCCTGGATGAGCACCTGGGCTGCCTTCTCCGTGAGGAAGGGGCGAATCCTCCTGATGTTGTAAAGGATGAATCTGCAGGACCTTGTCACTGATGCGATGTTTGCCGAGAACGTCAGTTGATCGTCCAGGGTCACACCCAGATTCTTCGCAGTCCGAGTTGAGGTCACCACAGCATTATCAATGGTGATGGCCATGTCTCGGTGCGGACAGCCCTTCCCCGGAAATGCCCAGTTTAGCAAGGTGACGGTATACAATATTATGAAACAATCTTCAGTAATCATGTTTATAGTGCTGAATGCATACATGATTAATCAATGTATTTGTTTCTAGATCCTCTGAGGAACACCACAGCGTCAGTCAGTCCCTCTGCTACAGTACAAGAGGGCAGAACTGTGAATCTGACCTGCAGCAGTACAGCCAACCCCACTGTAAATGAATACACTTGGTATACATTTATTAAAGGGAATAAGACTGTAGTTGGTTCTGGAAGCATCCTCACCTTTAGCCCTGGTTCAGAGCGTTAGTGAGTTCCCTCTAACGCCCTGGAAGACCCCTCGCTCTGCGCATGTACAAGGAATTCCACTGCCCTGCCAGCGCTCAAGAGTAGTGAAAATAAACAAAACCATTTCGCTACTCACCAAAGCAAAGGCTGTTTTGTGTTGTTGAAAGTCTATTCTCCGCACTGGGGAGCCTCTCAGCACCCCACCTACTCTGTAAAATACACTTTTTGGGCAGAAAATAAAATATGTCAGCGAGACGGAAATTATTTTTATTTACTCCACAGTGCCCTCTACAGATTTTGGTTAATGGTAAGTTCAAATCCTCCAGATCTGTAGAGGGCACTGTGGAGTAAATACAATTTATGTTTATCACTACTCTCTTGAGCGCTGGCAGGGCAGTGGAATTCCTTGTACATGCGCAGAGCGAGGGGTCTTCCAGGGCGTTAGAGGGAACTCACTAACGCTCTGAACCAGGGCTACCTCACCTTCAGCCAGACTCCAAGGGAAAAGAGTGGGCTGTACTGCTGTGAAGCGAAGAACGTCCATGGAAAATCTAATGCAACAGTCACGCTTAACATTGAATGTAAGTACTGTGTGTCAGCCATAGAAGCTGGTGTTTATACTGTATATCTGTTAGGCAACTCTGGTCTTTTAGATTTGATCAGCTTACAACATGTCAGCTGATCCCTTTGGTCCATCTACAGTAAAGGGCAGTGACTTGTAACAGTGAAGCCAACTTACTGTAGAAGTAAAAGCTAAAACTAAGGTTAAGCTAACGGTTAATGTTACAATGGTACCACCGGGCAAATAATATATAAGAGGCCAAAATGTTGAAGATAGCCGATATACAATTAAGCTCACGAGGCGAGGTGTTGTGAGCTTGTAGAACTGCTATTCTCAGAATATTTATCTGTGGAACCGAGTCAAAAATGTAATGCCTCAACTCCTACAATTCAAGTGCTTGTCAGGATGGGGGTGGGGTCCCCAGTTCCCCCAGTTCCATTTTTGTGACGGTCACATTTGTCAGTGCTCAGAGTGATGCCTGCGGTATATACTTAACATGCAATTATATATATATATATATATATATATATATATATATATATATATATATATATATATATATATATATATACATTATTTGATAGAAGATGGCGATCCAGGGTATGCGCGGTGTTGCATTCGAGTCGTTGTGAGCTTGTAGATCTGCTATTTTGGGCTTAAGTTCTCCTCAGAATATGAATGATGTTCAAGTGGTTGATGTAAAAAATAAAATAAAAAAAGTTCTCATCACACGAAGATTTGGAGGACCCCCCTGTAGTAACTCTGAGAACCCCCTAGGGGTCCGGGACCCCCTGCTGAAGACCTCTGGCCTAGAACGGTCACCTGGCTTCGATGGGTCACATGTATCAGTGCTCAGAGTGATGTTGCTGTTTGAATCTCCCCCAGCGTAGCTTACAGGCGAGCATCATGCTCCTCTTGTGTTCGGCCTCACACCGGCACATCGTCCATGTGGCAAAACGACGTCCTCGAGCCCTTCTGTGACCTCTGTCACCAGCATTCTGTTCTGAAAGTGTTTGGGGGCGCGGATGCTGTGCAGAAAGGTAGCTGTTGGAAGTATAATAGTGCCATAGTCAAAGGGTCAAGATCGGAATAGCTGTACAAATTGGCGCCGTTAAGACATTGCATTGCATGGCAACAGTTTGTGTTACGTGTGATTTCACGCCAGAATATACAAGAAGATGCAGGCGTTGATTGGAGAGAGAGAGAGAGAGAGAGAGAGACAGAGAGAGAGAGAGAGAGAGAGAGAGAGAGAGAGAGAGAGAGAGAGAGATGTTGTATTGGACCGTTTCCAAAACAATAGACAGGGTGTATTGGACCGTTTCCAAAGCAAGAAGGCGAGGCCACTATGCGTCTGTAGCGGTGAGGAACAAACTGTATTACTTTGGAGCCTTAGAAGCATGGACCTTAGAAGGAGGGAGCAACAACAACATGTATCAGATCGATGTGCATGTCTTCAACACAGTGTCTTTATGCTGGTTGAAGTTGCCTCCGGTGACACCTGGAAGAGGAGGACCATGTCACCCTGAGATTCCCTCCACACGCTGGGGCCACATAACTGTGCTGGTAGAGGATACAGTCTACATCTTAGGAGGGTTTCCTCACTGCAACGTGCTTTATGGATTTGATGTCGATACCCACAGATGGTTCAAGCCCAGGGTTTCTGGGACTGTTCCAGAGGGGAGGGGCCACCGCTCAGCCTCTGTCTTGGGGAAGGTCGTGTATGTCCTTGGAGGATACACCCACCCGTCTAATAACCTCTACAAGTTGGACACCAGCACAATGGTCTGGTCTTTAATTTACACCAGAGGCACACCACCACCCTGGTCACTGATTAACCATGCCATGATCGTCGGGACAAAGCTGTTTGTATTTGGGGTCTTGTGGTCAGTCAGTAACTACATCGGAGTGTTTGACACAGAGACCAACTGCTGGCTGAGCACGCCACAGCTTCTTCCAAAAGGACACTTGCGTTATTCAAAATGTTTTGCCTACAATGGAGAGCTGTACATATTTGTTCTCTGCGACGGGGGCAAAGCCTTCTTTGATATGTGGAAATTCAGTCCAGAGACCCTCTACTGGAAGGTTGAGCCCAAGGGGGAAGGCCTGCCAAGTAAAATGCATATGTTGTGCTGTTGCATTGTGGGAGACCGTGTCTTCATCTTTGGAGGAAAC
This sequence comes from Gymnoscopelus braueri, assembly GCF_963280865.1. Taxonomy (NCBI): domain Eukaryota; kingdom Metazoa; phylum Chordata; class Actinopteri; order Myctophiformes; family Myctophidae; genus Gymnoscopelus; species Gymnoscopelus braueri. The sequence continues at coordinate 55,698,175 of NC_137603.1, forward strand.
AAAGACAGAGAACCCACTGATCTGTACATCTTAGACTTGAGTCCTAGTCTGAAGACGTTATGCAAACTAGCAGTTATTCAGTCCGGTCTGGAGCAGTCTGGCCTCCCACACAACATCAGGTGGGAACTGGCAGCCATGACAACCAACAACAACAACAAAATGAATAATGTGAGTGTTCTCACTGCCAACAAGCTCACTAAAAGAGGGAAAAACTGAAAACATTGAGTCAACTAAACCATTGGTTCTCAACCTGTGGGTCGTGATTTCGGGGAGGGGAGGGGTCGTGGTCGTCCCCACCCCAGGTGACAGTCAAGCGACAATTTAAGGACTTTTAAGACCTTTTTAATACCTCAAAAAAAGAAAGAAAAAAGAGAGTATTAAAAAAAACAAAATATTTGACACTTTGGCCAATGTTTAACCAGTTTTTTTAGTATAGTTTGTTGAGGACGCACGGTGGCGCAGTCGCTAGCGCTGTCGCCTCACAGCTAGAAGGTCCTGGGTTTGATTCCCGCCGCTGTGGCCGCTGGGGGTGAGTCCTCTCCTCCACGTCATCAGTGCCCATACCCTAGGTGGGGTTGGAGAAAGGGCCTTTCTGTGTAGAGTTTGCATGTTCTCCCCGTGTCCCCTAGGGTAGGTACCCTCACAAAAAACATGCAGTAATCCTGGTCTCTATACTGCCTCCCCCTGGTCAGCCTGATGGAGGGGAAAGGAACTGTTTGAAATAACATGTTCCTTCCACGCGTTACGTCCAACCGGGGATACTCAGGTGATAAGAAGCAGCTTGCTAGCTCCTCATGCATTGAAGGAGCTCGGATGAGCATGGGCTTTCCCTAGGTTGGCAGAGGGAGAGTAGCGCCCAGGATTACATTGGCAATTGGCACTGGGTGAAAAAATTGGTTACAAAATCGTGGGATAAATATATATATATATATATATATATATATATATATATATATATATATATATATTTTTTTTTAAACAAACAAACAAAAAAAGTATAGTTTGTTGATTTTTTTTTTAATTAAAAAGGTCTTAAAATTCCTTAAATTGTCACTTCACTGTCATCTGGGGACCCTGGGGCTCATGGTGACCACACACACTTCATCACATGGTGAACTGCGTGTTGCTGCCCACGGGGGAAGCTGTATGATCAAGGAATAATGACATCATTCTTTGTTGTCACCCTGAGCTATTAAAGTGCCACATCACAACAAGTTGTAGCAGATCTACAAGCTCAAAACGTGTCGCTTTGTGCTATGTTTTGAGCTTGTGGATCTGCTACTTTTGATGCTATTGTGTGACGCTGTACTAGTATGATCAAGTAGGGCGTTCATTTATGAAAAAACACAAAAGGTTGAAATATGGAGATAAGAGGTTTCTGCCCGACAGCGATGATATTGTTAATAATATGGATAATAATGGAATCGTTATGTTTCGTTATGAGTGTGTAATTAAAACATGTAACGTGTGTGTGTGTGTGTGTGTGTGTGTGTGTGTGTGTGTGTGTGTGTGTGTGTGTGTGTGTGTGTGTGTGTGTGTGTGTGTGTGTGTGTGTGTGTGTGTGTGTGTTCACCAGGGCACGGTGGGTAATGAGCTGTTCATACGTTCCCTGGTGGCGGCTTGTCTGGAGATGGTTCTGTTTGACCTGTCTCTGCCAGGAGGCTTCCCTGTTCTCCTCCACCTCTTCAACCTGCCTCCATACCTCTTCTACGGGGTAGGTGTGTGTGTGTGTATCACTACACTTGTGAGGACCAAATGTCCCCGCAAGTATAGTAGAATATGAGAAACAGACGTTGTTATAGGACCATTTTCCTTGTCCTAACAAGAAAATGTTTTGTTTTATGGGTAAAAAAAAAGATTTTAAAGATTTAATATCAGGAAAAGATTCAGGTTGGGGTTAGGTTTTTAGATTAGACATTTAGAGGTAGGTTTAGGGATTAGAGATAGATCACACAATGCGTCGCGCTGTGCCACGTTATGTGCTTGTAGATCTGAAAATGTTCACGTGTGTTTTCTTTCCGTGAGCAGACGACATGCCTCAAACTGTGTTTGCACACATTACACAGGAAAATCCAGATTATGACAGTGCACAAAATGTCCATTCTTAAAACTCTCGAGTTAAAATTGACACTTTGGATTTTACTGTGTAATTGAAAACAAGCTTGTAGTCGTTTATATATTAGCCTACTTTGGCAGCAGTGATTGGGATTTAGCCCCATAGGACAATACAACAAGTAATTGCGCAGGAAAGTGTGGCAATTCAACATAAACGCCATGATGCAGTAAATCCCACATGTATACGAGTTATTTCAAAATACAAATTGATTCAGGGGCTGGCTGATCGCAATGTCAATGCTAATGAGTTGTTGTTTTTTTTACTTAAAAAAGGAAAGCTCTTTTTAGGCCCTTGATAATATCTCCAGTAAACCTTAACTTTAAAATAGTTTTCCCCTAAATGTACAAACATTCAGAATAAATGTATGCTTTGGAAAATGGTCGGAAATATATATATGTAAAGTACACATGATTTTAACATGCACGGTATATCATTATCAGACCTAAATTTACCCTTTAACTTCTTGTTTATTCCCAAAATGACTGGCTGCCACAGGTTTTGTTAGCAATTTGTCACCTTTTGTAGAAATATACGGCCTAAATTTAATAACAAAATTATTATATGTATTTGGGCCCCTCATTTGTCAAATAAATGTAGATATAAAATCAAATATAAAATATAAAATAAAGAAAGTTTTTTTAATGGTGCCCCGGAGTTTTCTCGGGGCCCACTGTTCCGGTTACCGACTCAAAAGCCTTAGGTCCCGCGCCAATATATTGGAGTTTTTAAAAAAACGTAGCGCTCCCATTATAAACAATTAACCAATTTAGACCTACGGTCGTTTCAAAAAAATCTTCTTAATCATCACAGTTTTCTGAAAAACGTAAGTTGCTATACTATATAGCGTCGTTGTCGGTGGAAACCTTGTATGTCCAAAACCGTTCCTTTTTTTAGTATCACTTTTTAAACATTTTAAAACAGAGAAAATAGCCGATCTACAAGCTCACAACTCCTCGCATTGCGAGCTGCAACACTCTTGTAGTTGACACACACACGTAGACACAAGGTTTCTGCCCGACGGCAACAATGTGAAAACAAAGCATCTTGGTGGACACGGCCCCTCTGCATTGTTCCAGGTGATAGAGCTGTTGCTGCGGTCCGAAGAGAGCCTGCCGGCCACGGTGGTCCGACACCTGGGTGTGGTGGAGGAGCAGGTTGTGGAGGTGTTGGCCTGGACCTGGACTGTGTGTGTGTGTGTGTGTGTGTGTGTGTGTGTGTGTGTGTGTGTGTGTGTGTGTGTGTGTGTGTGTGTGTGTGTGTGTGTGTGTGTGTGTGTGTGTGTGTGTGTGTGTGTGTGTGTGTGTGTGTGTGTGTGTGTGTGTGTGTGCGACTATAAATACCGTTATAAAAACTGTATAGTATATTACTCACGATGCTTTATAGAAATAATCATAACACATTTTAAAGCATTCTAGCCTACATTATAATCATTTTATAATGTAGGAAGGATAATATAATCACTGCTATAAATTAATGCATTAAAGGACGACTTCATAGATTTTCAACCTATCTTCATATAATTGGTCCTCACTAATACTCATGATAAAATGGTAAAAAAAAATCTACTTGGTCTGTGTCTCATAGGAGGGCTGTGGACAGTCTAGAAACCCGTCTACCAGTGACATCATCGTTAGGCATGATTTTTTTTTCCAACAAGATTTCACATTTCTTATTTAGATTTTTATTAACACGAGAACAATGGCTTATTTTATTGCATTGCAACTTTCCAGGAATAGAAAGCCTGCAGTTTCTATTAGCTTGGATTCCCCATTGATGATGTCACTGGTAGACGGGACTCTGAACTGTCCACAGCCCTCCTCTGAGACACAGACCGAGTAGAAAAAAATTGTACCATTTTATCATGAGTATTAGTGAGGACCAATTATATGAAGATAGGTTGAAAATCGGTGAAGTCGTCCTTTAAAGTGTGATTATAAGGTGTAGCAGAACATAGTTCCTGCATAATTTAATGCTATTCATTTTATTATTTTTACTTTACAGCACCAACAAAGACACATAACGAATTAGTGATGACAATACATATGATATGATTATTATTGATCATAAAGTATTTCTTATAACTATAATGTAGGACAGGATATTATAATCACCACTATAAATGAATGCATTAAAGTGTGATTCATTAGTGATTACAATAAATATGGTATTATTATTATTCTAATATTTACGTATCTAGACAGATCTTAATTCTAGAGTGTTCCAATGTTCCAATGTTTAACTTTCAGAGTTATGGGGGTCCTTTCAAATAGAACGTTTGATAACCACTGGTACCAGTCTCCTCTTAATGTGGATTATGTGCATAATAAATAGTGTCATACATTCTGTCCACATTTTGTCCGTGTACAGACATATTGATGACCCTTAAAGGGGAGAACACACAAGTCTGATTTAAATAAAGCAAACCTTTATTTTATTTAATCTGTATGGTATGTTAATACAATATAACTAGCACATTTGCAGTGTGTGGTACTCTTTCCATTGAGACATTTAGACCCTGGTGTTAGACCCAACCTACTGGATCACAATGTCAAAGCTATTTGAAGCAGACTGTGACTGGATTGGACACTAGATGCCATATTTATTGTAATCTGGATACTGTTGCAATGTCAGGAAAGGGATCTCAGTCACAGATACAATGCATAACAAAAGCTTCTTATCTCTATTTACATTTTACACCTTCGTTGGGACTCTCTGACCTACGGTACCAACTCCCATTCTCTGTCTCTCTTTCTCTCTCTCTCTCTCTCTCTCTCTCTCTCTCTCTCTCTCTCTCTCTCTCTCTCTCTCTCTCTCTCTCTCTCTCTCTTTCTCTCTTTCTCTCTTTCTCTCTCTCTCTCTCGTCCTTATTTTTGGTGGGAGGAATTTATTGCCACAGAGTCTGCCAGTTGGTGATGCCCAAACCTTGCAGGTCTCTTTTTATTCTCCTTTTCAGAGCAGTATGGGTGTTTAGGACCACTGGTCTGCTTCCTTGAACGTCCAGGGGTCAAACGTCTCTTTGAACCTGATTTGTCGCTGCGTCTGTTAATAGCAGAAGGCTGGGCAGGAATCATGGCACCTGAACGCCTTGCTGCTCGTCGAATTGCCTTGGATCGTTTCGTTGCTGGGTTGACTGATTTCCCAAAGCAGTGCATTGCAGACAAAATCTTTGCTGGATTATGACTCAAATGTCCGAACTGCTTAGCCATTGCAACCAACCCAGGGCCATGGTACTCATCTAACTTAAATTTTTGCAGTTCATTAAACATAAATTCAACAACTTGATTGTTGGAATCCATCTGCTCCACATCTGTCTGGTCCATGCTGGGATCTGATTCTGTATGCAGCTCGATGTTGGAGTCCATCTGCTCCATCTCTGTCAATAACAAAAGATATTGATGCTGTATATCAATATGAAAAACATGGTGGAGACATTTGTCAAAGGACAAATTGTGCTATTAGTACTGTAGCTATTTTTTCCAAATGCCAATTTAACATTGAGGTGCCCATAATGTTTAAGTGCCCACTCTTCCTGTATCCTATAAAACCCATGACCAAAATAGTGATTTAAAAAAATAATGCAAGTCAAGGCTGCATCAGTAAAGAAGGTAACTGTTGTTGTTGTTTTTTTTTACTGGCCTTTACAAAATCTTTTCAGACAGGCATGCATTTGTGTTACAAGTCTCAATTGTATAGGCATACCTTGGAGAGACTGTAAAGGCTGACTGAGCTGTCTCAGAGGTTGGCGAAAGTCCAAAGAGAGTGACTGACATTGAGGCTGCTCTCTCAGAGGTTGGAGAAAGCTTCATTTTGTGAACACGCTTAGTGGGGAGCATATGGCTAAGAGTGGAGCTCCTGAAGTGGAAGTAACCCTCTTTGCACAAATATCTGCACACTTGATGTTGTGGTCCTCAACCTGACGTGCTAAGGCTTCCAACATGGATGGGCCATTTTGTGCCCCATACTCCGCGTTGGATACATTTTGGTACAGTCTGGACAAAACGATAACATTAAGTCATTAATACATAATAGTGATTTGAACTATAAAGTATACACCTTTGCTTCTAAGTAAAATACAAAACAATATGTAGGCTACAGTATTACAGTGTAGGATATTGTCTTAGACATTATTTTTTTGTAAGAGTTATTGTCCACTAAATACATTTTTGGTGAACTAATAGCCAGATTTAGATTTTTTTTCTTCTTTTTAATTGGCTGATGGACTATGAAAGCCTTCAGTTAGGGCCATAAATAATTAAAAAAATAGTTAACTAATACCCTACACTGTTGACCCAAGTTAAAATGCTGTAGCAAAAACATGATTGAACATGATCTTCCTTTTAAAATAAATGTTAGACACCTTTGTACAAAGTTGTGGTCTGGGCAGATCTCCCGGTTGGCTGAGACATAGGAGTACCTCTCTCCATACTGGATTTGGAGATCGTGCTTTAACACACTTAGTGCAGATGTAGCGGAGTGGCCACTGTCAAAAAGTTTGTTGAGAATCTCAATGGCATTCTCTCCCACATCTCTGTGTTTGAGGGCCTCCGCAATGAACAGGTTATGGTTGTGCATGTTGTGAATTCTAACTTCAAGGGGGAAGTCTGGCAGGTGTGGGTCTTGACTCCTGTCAACAATATTGTATATCCATATTTACGCAAAGTTTGTGCCAACTATCAGTAGAACAATGGTATTATCATCACTGGGTAAGTTTCATGTATCAAACTCACTTGCTAATTTCCCCATTTGCTCTTTGGCACTTCTTTAGAGTCAAACACATTTTTGCCTCACAGCCTCAAATTTGCTGTGAGAGACTGTGTATGAATAAGATGCTGACAAAGGGGGGCACGGTGGCGCCTGCAGTCGGTAGCGCTGTCGCCTCACAGCTAGAAGGTCCTGGGTTCGATTCCCGCCGGGGATGCTGTGGGTGCTGGGGGCGTGTCTTCTCCTCCACGTCATCAGCGCCCATACCCTGGGTGGGGTTGGCGAAAGGGCCTACTCTGTGTGGAGTTTGCATGTTCTCCCCGTGTCTCCTAGGGTAGTTAATACCCTCACAAAAACATGTAGTAATCCTGGTCACTATACTGCCTCCCCCTGGTCAGCTGGGGCGCCTGATGGAGGGGAAGGGAACTGGTTAGAATAACGTGTTCCTTCCACGCGCTACGTCCAACCAGGGAAACTCCCCCCTGTCAGGTGACAAGAAGGTCAGTTGGCTCCCATGCATTGAAGGAGGCATGAGCTCGGCCCTGGCCTCCCTAGGCTGGTGGGGGGAGTGTAGTGCCCAGGATCACTTAGCAAATTGGCACTGGGTGAAAAAAAGGGTTACAAAAATCGAGGGATACAAATTATTTAGAGAAGATGCTGACACCTGTATGTAGCCTAAACAAAATATGACATTCAAATTATAGTTCATTACATTTCAAATTGATAGTTATTTGAACAGTGACTGCGGTTTCCTTGAGCTCTGCTAATGTTAACTTTTTGTCATTTCAAAACAACGGTGTACAAAGACACAATAATGAAAAAAATAATGAAAAAACAAAACAATGATTAGTAATTACTTTCAAAAATGTAATTGTTTACTACCTTGTACAAAAGACGTTTCCCCTTTGGGGGTTTGGTGAACTCAACCCTCCATGTCACCCCTGACTGCTTGGATGCCTTCATCCACTCTTTTGCTTCATCCACTGTTTTAATTTGGACTCTGATGAGTGCTTCAAAAGTTGTGTGATCCCTAAAAGCTGATGGTACCTCTTGGAAGTGACACACATGGTACTTGTAGTCAGGGGGTAGGTCACTCTATAAATTGAAGATGGATTAGATGGAAGAATATTAGATTTAATTAGCATACATAGACAGGTAGGCCTAGAGGCTGGAGCTTCTCAACATTTAAAACAGGAAATTGTGATTACAAAATCTGGAAAATAGCAAGCTTGGAAAAAAGTTATTGTGTCTTTATCATTATAGCCCACCTTCAATGTGCCTATGGTATGTTTCAGTTATACAGCCATCATCAGCATCAAAGTACTGTAATATTTGATTGATAGGTTTGTGCATGATATTTGGTTGATGGGTTTGCTAATTAACCCAAGATTAACATTAATTAACGCAACCCATTTTTACAATACAATCTGCTTATAGCACTGTATAATTATAGTTATAAGAAATACTTTATGATCAATAATAATCATATCATATTTTGTGCCTTTACTTGGTGCTGTAATTAAAGTAAAAACAATAAAATAAATAGCATAAAATTATGCAGGAACTACTTCTGCTACACCTTATAATCACACTTTAACGCATTAATTTATAGCAGTGATTATAATATCCTTCCTACATTATGAAATGATTATAATGTAGGCTAGAATGCTTTAAAATGTGTTATGATTATTTCTATAAAGCATCGTGAGTAATATACTTTACAGTTCTTATAACGGTATTTATAGTCGCGCGCGCGCGCACACAATTCAATTCAATTCAATTCAACACACACACACACACACACACACACACACACACACACACACACACACACACACACACACGCACAACGTGGCGATAATTGCAATCATATAATATGTTATATATTAACATATTCTATGATTACATGTTTACGTTAGTTTAATAGTATATTAAAACTTAATGAAACGGCACTTTAATAGCAGGAAAATGTATTATTACTATTATTATTATTTATGCGGCTATCGGCCATGACAGTTTTTCAGGGCCAATCAGAGTCCACTAACAACTGACGTAGCGGAAGAGAAATGAAGGGGCGGGGCTTCCATCTAAACTCCCTTGGCTTGCGGATCGCTCACTTGGACGTCGGTTCAACTGAGAGTGAGACAAGAGTAAAGTCAGGAGAAATGGCGTCGCCGTATGGAGGAGCTCATGAACTTTCAACACTTGAAATTAATGCCAAGATTCATGGCATAATGACTGCTGTATGCATACGTGAGAGGTGGTGGGACTCGTCAAAGAATGGTTGGCAATTTCATTCAGTTCATGACGCCCATATGTTCAACGCATACTTCAACGGTTCTGAAGGTCTGAACGAAGATGGAGAAGCCAGAGTGACGAAATGGTTTGATGATATTCGGGCGAATGTCCCTTACGAGTTACGCGAACGTGGAGTAAACGTGGACGTGATTAATCCACATGTAGCCTTATTCAGTACTCGGGCAGGGTTTGATCAGAATAACCCACTGTATTCACAGGCGGGGGGCCTTATTCCCGCAGTGGCAGGTCGTGGAGTGAACATTAAAATGTCTGAGCTGCCACGGAACAATCAAATGTTCCTCATCGTCCGGACCTGGACAAGGCCCCAAAACGACGGGGACGGCGGCTGCCTGTTCTCGCATTGGGGGGCTCCCGAAGATTTTGGGGCCTAAAAACGGACTGATCACACTGTTAACGACCTGGAACGACAACGACAAACGACAATTGGATCATGGATAATGGATATAGCTCCGTAGATTATGACTCTAGTATATGTATTTTATGATTCTGAAAGAAGAAAAAAAACAGAATCATAAAATACATCTACGAGAGTCGTAATCTACGGCTAGGTAATGGACACCGGTGAGTAGCTAAACACTGAAAACATTACATGACAACTATTCACAGCAGCCATATTATCACTTCCTTCACAGGTGTTACCAATGATACTAATGAAGGCTCTGTTCCATTTAGTGTAGCACAGTGGTTTCCACGAGGCCCATAACTCTGAGCGTGTACAAATGGAACCAAATGGACCCTTACGGGTCCATTTGGTTCCATTTGTACACTCTCAGAGTTACACACCTGTAAGGGGCCATCTGGAAACCCATGAGGGTCCCTGGACCCCAACTGTAGACCCACTGGTGTAGCAGAGTGTTTCCAGTGGGCCAACATGCACAATACCAGCACCCTGACTCTGTTTGACCAGAATGGAACAGAGCCTTCATTATTATCATTGGTAACACCTGTGAATGTCTTCATAATATGGCTGCTGTTAATAGAGCCTATTGGCGGTTTTAGCCACCACCCAGTCTTAGCCACCACCAAATGCAAAAGATGAGGTATTTGTCCCAAATGTTAACTAGGTGTCCGGAGTATTTGTGCAATGTATTAGTACATATTATTCAATTTAAAAGTGTTTTAATCCCGTCTGTGGCCGATTATGTCGGAAGTTCCCAATGGGCGTTAGCCCCTATGCAATTTTCGATTAGGAGGCCTAAAAGGCTTCATTCGTTCCGATGTTCAATGCCAAACACACAATCTGAGTGGTAAAATTATTTTACCACAATTAAATTATTTGAGTGGTACAATTAAACGTCAACTTCAATTTGTAATCGTGACAGCCCTACCCAGACGCCTAGTTAACATTTGGGGCAATTTGTACATGTTTGGAGAAATACGGGCTTTACGGTTGACATTCCAGGGCAAACTGGGGGGTTGGTCGCTCAGACTGTCGTAGATATAAAAATGTCAAAATCGATAAAATACATCTATGAGAGTCTTGATGTAAGCCTAGTCATTTGCAGTCAATGAGTTCACGTTAATGAAAGTTGGCGACATTACATAATTGCACTAAAGCACTAACCTGGGCACACATGAGTGCCTACAATTCATTATGGGGCAAGGCCACCCGTGATATAATTGTAAAACAGTTCGATTTCAAGATCAAAATATTATATTTGTCACATGATCATACGTTTGTCATCATGATACGTCTGTAGCAGGCTCCGCCATACTTTATAATGTCCAGCATAATACAATGTATTATACAAATAAGGTGACAACAGTAAAGTACTAGTCAAGTAAAAGTGTAGATAATTTAAGTATTTAAACATGATAAATATCTAAACGACAGCATCAATATACATTACAAACATAGGTATACAGTGGGTGAATCATACTAGCATGAGTACAATTTAGTATTTGCAATTGTACCTCCCCCGGGTTCCCAGTCTAAATGGGTGTTACGACCCCTGACATAAACCCCTGACCAAAAAGAAACAACATGGCTGTAACAATGGGTTAAAAACGTTGCTTTTCTACATTGATCCTCCTAAATTTCTAAACCTCTTTTAATAATGGCAGTTTATTACCTGTAAGATAAACATGATTATAGATGGCTGTTCTTCTCTAAGCCGGGTAATGGGTCCAACATGTATCTTCTGCAGCTCATAACAGTCCATTTCCCCCCCAGATCGGCAGAGATGGAAATTCCCTTCCCTCTCCCCATGTACAATGACGCACACAACACAGAAAACGACAGACGCCAACACGGACACACTAACCGATACGCACACTGACACGTCGTCACACACACACACACACACACCACAACACACACACACACCGTTGGATGCGCTCTCTAACACACATTCTTTTGAAAATAAGCTATTGCATACGAATACGCAGCAACACCACACACTCTCCATAGCGGTATCAGACACACAAACAGTGCTTGACCCAGAGCCAAGACTGGAGCAGAGAGAGAAGAAGAGGAAGAGCGGAGAGAGGAAGGGCAGCCAAGGAGGAGGTTGATGTGGGAGTGACTCTGGAGTCTGACACAGAAGGTACCAGCTGTCTATCTGATTATGTTGGGTAGAACCTGCACCATGTGACTAAGCAAAATTAACCTCACACACTTGGTAATAACGTGATTCTGTTCAATCTTTCAGCCCAATCTACAGAAGATAACATCCAAACTGGAACCAGATCACCAGAACGCCTCCATACTACCAGTTCACCAGAACACATCCATACTGGTACCAGTTCACTAGAACACCTCCATACTGGTTCCAGTTCATCAGAACCAGTAAACCCACCAGTCCTGACCCAGCAGGACCAGTCTGGAGCTCCTACTTTCCAAGGCCAGTCGTCCCAGTGTCCCCCGTTCCCAGCATGTGACGGGCCCGGCCTCTTCTTACTGGTATCCATCAACTAAATGGTTCAGTGCTGAGCTCTGGAGCTGTCTGTCTGCCTAGTAAACACAAAACTCTATCTATGTGTCTATCTGTCTACCACTTCTAGTACTGCTACTAATACTATGGCTACTAATTTACTACTGCGTTGACTGGCTGCTGTGTCTTTTTCCATAGGAACCAGAGACCGGATGGGGGCGCGCAGTGGTGACTGTTTGTACCAGGAATGCTGTGTGGCTGTAACGGCACAGAGCTGCTCCACATCCTCCTCCACTTCTCCTCAACTGTCAGGTAGAACACACACACACACACACACACACTCACTCACTCACTCACTCACTCACTCACTCACTCACTCACTCACTCACTCACTCACTCACTCACACACTCACACTCTCTCTCCAGGGTTAGATTGCTAATTGATAGTATTACTGCAAGGATGGCTTGGACATATCTTCATGACTTATTGCAGTGGTTCTCAACCTGTGGGCCGGGGCCGCAAGGGTAGTGCGAGTGGGCCCTCAAATAAATATATAAATAATACTACGATTTTTATGATAATATAACATAAATATATAAAATACAAATGTAAGGCATGGTATTTTTGTCTTTGTTTGAAACTTTGAAAATGTGTTTTCTTTGTCATACCAATAATCAGGAAGTTAAAGTTTACTACAGTAGTTCCATTGATCCAAGCCAGAACACAATTGATTGATTAATCATTAAAATAAACATGCTCTGAAAATACACGTGGCCCACCAATCTGACTAGGCAGCCACTTAACAGCTGCTGGGTTAAGTGGTCAGATGGGTGGGCCGCGAACACTTATGAGATTTTCAAGTGGGCCCTGATTCAGAAATGGTTGAGAACTTAACACCAACTGATTGTTTATTTATTTGTTTTTATGACATCATATCCTGTGTAACAGGAAGGAGGAACGTTCCTTGGGACTGACGATTTTGGTCGACGCTCGCATGTGTTCTCCTGACCCCGCCCTCTTGAAAGCCATCAGCATGCTACAGGTCTGTCTAATGTCTCTTTGTCCATCTGTTAAACTGCATGCTTGCGTACTGTATGTCTTATTGAACACTGTTATGTATGTCCACTTACATAAACGGTATAATAACGACTCAAACAATGTTAGAGAGTTTATCCTTTTGTTTACTTATTCAGCGCGCTTGTAATACAGACACGGTCCGCCAATGATGACGTAACAACCTCTCTTAAAGGAACAGTGAGCTGCCAATATAACAGTAGTGCCAGGACTCAAATACATAACAAACACTGTGTGTGTGTGTGTGTGTGTGTGTGTGTGTGTGTGTGTGCGCACGCTCCAGGTTCCATTCACATGGTACTGATGCTCACTACCGAAGACTGGACATACCATCAAACATACAGGTAACCCCCCCCCCCCCACACACACACCCTTCACCATACAGCAGGGATCTTCAATGTTTTTCGGCCCAAGGACCCCTTAGCTGAGAGAGATCTGAAGTAGGGACCCCCCACTACATATTGAATAAAATTGTGTTGCAGATACACTTTTTCATAGATGTTTTTGACAGCACTATCAAGTTGGATTCATGTGGTTTCAATGGCCCTCATTTATCAACGCGGTGTAGACCAAATAATGGGCGTACGGCGAGATCACCGCAACTTTCGGCATTTATCAATATATCCTGACTTTTACTTTAGCATACGGCCCGCTCAGATCTCACGCCAGGTTGTTGGACTTTGGTTACACCTGTTTGTTCCATCCTAGACCTGCGCAGCATTGTCTGACAGGCATCTGAACATATGTATCCCCTCCAAAATTTATATCTAACACACTAATAAATAATCCCTGTGAAAATATAACTTTCTATAAACTAATTTAAACAAACTGCCGCGCCGCTGTTATCTTTTCATGGACAGTGAGGTCTCCAAACTTACAGTAGCAGTGTGTCCTATGGAGTTATGTGCAGCTGGGTTGAGGATATAAACCCGACGCTCCAAACCTTTGACCAGCGCAGGTTATTCTTCATGCTGTGGATTCATTTGGGCCACCGCGGGAGATCGGACACTTAACCCTCCCAACACACACCAGTCTTCATCCATTAATGTTTATAATTCATTCATCAATGATCACTCCATAAACGTTCAGATTATTATGACCTGCTATCTCTCATTTTACGTGGCGTCACGGCAGCCTGTGACTGAAGGGGGAATACATGATTGCTTTATTTTAGTGTAACTAGAACGCACGCGCACTGCTCGTAATGGGTTAAATGAATATACAAATGTATGGTATGATTTATGACGATGAGATTGGTGTCATTCATTTAGGCTACTTGACAAAGATTGTACCATCACAGAATATATGAAAGACTGCTGTTTCCACAGAGTGCCAATGCTACACTTGGTGTGTGTGTGTGTGTGTGTGTGTGTGTGTGTGTGTGTGTGTGTGTGTGTGTGTGTGTGTGTGTGTGTGTGTGTGTGTGTGTGTGTGTGTGTGTGTGTGTGTGTGTGTGTGTGGGTGCGTCAGACGCAGACATGAAAGGGAGCAAGGCGGGCGGGGGGAAACTCTTCTTCGCTTTGTTTGGTCGTATTCTCTATTTAAGAGTGTTATTTAAATTACGCTCCGTTTCAGCTGTCAGATTTATCAAAGCTCCGACCAAATGTACGCTAGGATTGGCTGTATAGGATTGTTTGATAAATGTCACTTGGACGTTGGCCTACGGGCGAATTTAAGGCAAAATACTTAGTAAACTTAACTGTTGGCTCTGTACTTGGTCAGCTCTTTTTCCCTCTACACCAAACCTCTTTTCCGAAAATAGCCGATTTACAAGCTTGTAGATCTGCTATTTTCGGATAAAGTTCCCCCCAGAATAGGGATGCTAGTTCACGTGGTTAATGCAAAAATGATCCTACAAATTCACGCCCACTATTGAGACAGCGCACCCACTCGAGGTACGGGAGAACGATGTACTGCAGCTGTCAATGCAATCGATATGAGAGAATATAAGAGTTGGCCTACTTTTAAATAATCCTACATGAACTGGAGACGATATAGATTTGAATTAAAACATGTTTCCAAATGTGTGGAGTGTCTTTGTCAACATATCTTCTTGTTTTCTCAATAGTTGATGTGTTTCACATTTAATTTGCCACTTGAATGGGTTACCCATAATGTTAACACAGCAGAGGGGAGACGGCAGACTACTGCCAAGTAGTCGCATTTCAGTGACATCACTGCCTTTACGAGCGCGGAAGAGGGGAATTCTCAATTCTCATCCCAATCTCGATGGCAGATATGTCAAATTTAAAAAGGACAAATCAAACAAATGGGACACATTATTAGAACACAAAAAAAATCGCTACAGCCTCAGTAGTCAACCAGTGAAATTACAGTATTTTACAATGCCTCTCATATGGATTGCATTGACAGCTGCAGTACATCGTTCTCCCGTACCTTGAGTGGGGGCGCAAAGATTTGTCTCCTTGTGGTAACTCTGAGGACCCCCGAGGGGTCACGGACCCGCTGTTGAAGACCCCTGCCATACAGCAAACACTCAGGGCAGATCTTCAGGTGACTGTGTGTTCTTCCCTGTAGGTGGTGTTGCTGTCTAGTGTGCGGGCACTGTATAAACACATTGATGGATCTCAGCTTCCTGTGGAGTTGTCAGGGAGCTTCAGCTTCTGTCTCTCTGCCTGGCTGGACTTCAGAAAGGTATGTCACTCCACACACACACACACACACACACACACACACACACGCTTGCACGTGCACACACAAGTTAGTAGGCGCTAAATGGATCTCACATTTACTGACTGTTCCAAGATTTCTATTACGTTTGGTTTTGTGTAAAGGCTTGTACTGTATGTGTGGTGTTATTGTCATGGTCTGTTCATGGCCTTGTGTGCGTGGTTTTGTGCATGTTATGTACATGTAGCGTACTATGTGTGGTTTGGTCTTCTATTATGTGGTGTTGAAGTCGCCCACTTCCTTTTTGCATTTTTTTTTGTTTTGAGTAGAATTTAGCTTCCGGGCCAAATGCAGAGCGATCTGATTTTCCCCCTTTATTCAAAGCATTAGTATGGATGGAATGACAGCTAAATCTGTCTTGTACTCTGATACTGTACATGCTTTCATCAAGTCTTAAAGCTCACCGCTCATCAATGTTTCTTGTTTGCTGATGTCATCAGAGGGTGGAGCAACTGACCAATCAGGGTGAAGATGCCGTCAGCCTCCTGCAGAGTATCATCAATAGCCTTGACACACCTATTCCTCTTACCTCACACACTCTCTGTCTCTGGTCACCCAAGAGAAAAGCACTGTTTCAACAAAAAGTTACTTTTATACTACTAAGAAAACAAGTTTAAATATTCTCACACAGTTATTGTTTTCTTTTTTTTTCTTTCACTAAAGTACTGTTGCAGACAGTAGATTCTGTTTCATATCTGTTATATGTAAATAATATCAGTTTGTTAGTTTACTCAATTTGGAACATGTTTTCTTGACAAAAATTTCACAAAATGGCTGCCAGTCAGACTTCAGTACATTAACAGCTTCTGTTTTACCTCATTTTTTTCCCTGTTCACACCTCTGTCCGTTCAGAGAGAAACACCAGATACTACTTTTGTTTTGTGATTTATGACACAGGTTATATGGTTTGGATTTCATACAAACTAAAATGAAATGCTGTTGAATATGTTGCCATGTTGCATTACTTTGAGCTCCTTTGCATGTGGCATGAGCGAGAAAAGACAGGACAGTTTGCATTTGTTTTTATGCTATTTGTCTCTGTAGGGCAGTAG
>NC_137603.1:55720001-55730001 GCF_963280865.1 Gymnoscopelus braueri
AGGCAGACAGGGAGAAGATTTTTCAATGCTTTTGGGAGAACATAAACTGGGAAGAGAAGAGAATGTATGTGCAAGGTTTGATAGATGTCACCCCAGTAAAGAGGAGAAGGGTGTCTTCACAAAGGTCTGCTCGTGTTTTCTTTTTAAATGTTAATGGACAGAGAATGAGTGTGTGCAGGAGTTTGTTTCAAACATCTCCAAGAGCTCAAGGAGATCATGCCAAAAGACTTTCACAGCTTTTATGACAATCTAAAGCACTAAGAAACACCCACCACACAACACACAACAGTGTGATAATAAAATGTTGATAGGTATATGATAGGTAAATTCAACTGTGGTTGTTATTGTTAGTGCAGTAGGCTACAGATTTGACAGATTCAATTTTTCATGAATGTATTTTGTATTTATATGCCATTTATTTATTGTTGGTGTGCCATGATCGCTTTTGTTAAATACATGATTGAGTATTGAGGCAGAATTGTTTGTTGCACTCAACTGTAGAAGAACAACAGTGGTAACAGTTCCATGGTTGTTTACAATGCATGTTAAAATAAAAGTTGTTTAAGTACAGAATTCAGCTTGATCTATAGTATATGAGGATGGCGCTCACCATAAATAGCTGATCTCCAAGCTCACAATGCGTTGTGATGTGTTGTGAGCTTTGAGATCCATTGCCAGCTGTTCTTATCAATGATGGACAAAACCTCCTAACTCCACTTGCACTGGATTTGGGTAAAGTGGTGATAATATAATGACACATGCAAGTATCTGATCATATATACAGTCACAATACCAAGTTTGATGAGGCAGTATTGCTTTGTTTTAAAAATATAAGGTTTTCTTCATTTTCTGAAAAATTGATATTTTGTTTTTCATTTCCTGAACAATTACCATTTTGGATTTAGCTGGTTCCGGCCGAACAGCAGAGATATGAAAGGAGGGCAATCTCATAGGTATGTTAATACACAACAAAAGGGACACATCTTTTGTATAAAAGGCAAACAAAAGCGTGCGTAGCAGCAGACACAGTGAATAGAGCAACCCAGAATGATAAGATCACATGCATGTAATTACATGTGTAGAGAGAAACACAGTTTCCATTGAGTCTCGTCTGTCCAGACAAGGACAGCATTTGCTGTATCTACAGAAAACTGAACACACTGTATACACATGCACGCTGTTAACTTCTTAACCACTTAAACCCTCCATCTATACTTGCTTAGTTGAATCGGGTCCGCTCTGTACTTTGTCCGCCAATGCGTCGCCAATGTGTCGTGACTGGTGACGCATTGTGAGTTTGTTGATCCAACTATTTTCGCCTAATGTTCCACCCAGATTACAGGTGCTATTAGCGCTATGGGACCAAAGCTAAGGTGCTATTGGGTTCCCTCCTCCTTTTCCCCTCTCTAGGCCCCTACACCAAAAATCTCTTAGTGGTAAATTAGCCGATGTAAAAGCTCACAGTGTGTTGCATTGCATCTGCTATTTTCACCCGATATTTGTCTATTATTATGACATGCTCAGAAAAGGGATGCTAGGGATGGTGTGGGGTTACATTTCCTTGTTGGAGGTGGGGGCGTTATACACTTAATTTTACTTGTGTGTGCACAGACACGCTGCTACTTTTCAGGATTCAACAGTGTACACAGTAATAAAGCATAAATCAGTCATATCAGACTGACACATCCAGAAACGCATGGTTTACATTTTATTGTTTTCTTTTTGACGGTAGGTTTTTCAATTATTTTCACATTGCCAAGGTTCAAGGTTCACTTTATTTGTCATTTACATGTTTTCACATGAAACGAAAGTCGTACTCAGGACCAGCAGTGTACAATAAAAATAACTATCAATAAATAAGCATAAAATCCTAAAGTGCAATGAAGTAAAACTGAGCAGCATATTCAAAACAGTAGCATCCATCATTTATCAGAACAGATAACATGGCAGCATGACATACTATTATTAAAAGCACAGTAAGGCAACTGCGAAAGTGTATTTATCGTGGCTTTAAGAGTTCAGCAGTCTAACAGTTTCCGGGTAGAAGCTGTGTTTAAACCTTTCAGTTTTGGCCCTGATTTACCGCAGCCTCCTGCCCCAGGGCAGAGGATCAAACAGTTTATGGGCCGGGTGAGTGGGGTCCTCCATAATGCGGGCTGCAGTGCTCCTACACCTGCTGATGTAAATGTCCCCTATTGACGGGAGAGTACTCTGGGTGATCTTCTGGGCGTTTTCACCACCCTCTGCAGTGCTTTCTTGTCCGCAGCAGAGCAGTTCCCATACCAGGTGTTGAGGCCAGCCTGCCTCAGCCTCCTGAGGAAGTAAAGGCGCTGGTGGGCCTTTTTTAGGATGTTGGAAGAGTTTGTGGCCCACTTCAAGTCCTCTGAAATATGTACTCCCAAGGTATTTGAAGCTGGGGACCCTTTCCACTAGCCTGGTAAACCCTCCCTCCGGAAATCTCAATTCTATTTGATTCCTGGAGTGAGTCTGGCATGAACCGCCTCTCTGTAATATTGGCTGTGTATGCCAAACGGCCGCGCCTATCAGCGTCGTCGCTCATTGTTCTGTGATTGACAGCTTACGTTGGCCAATCAGGTGGCGAGTTCGAGTGAGCCCAAAACACGAACGGCAGCCATCTTTTTCTTGTGCGGCCAATTCTCCGCTATTTTTTTACTTCAAAAAGCTCTCTAACTTCTATTTTGAGGCACGGAATTTACTTATAAGATATCGTTTGGATAGAATGTAGTTGTTTAACTTCATATATGTGGTCAATTAATCATGACAAAGCCTATTTAAAAAAAAATAATTAGAGAACCGGTAGGGGCGGGCAGTGACACCATTGTACCCGAAAAAGGCAACCCATTTTGGGGTATGGCTGTCTCAAAAGTCCCGTCGCGTCACATTAAGACTGGTGAACTGCTGATTGGCTGAAGGGGAAAAATTATCATTGGCTGAAGGGGTTGTCAGTCAACGGTATTACTCCCGCCCAACTCCAGCACAGCCAATATTGCAGACAGGCGGATCAGGCCAGACTCACTCCTGAAATGAAATGGAATTGAGATTTCCGGAGGGAGGGTTTACCAGGCTACCTTTCCACCCCTAGCTCCATTGATGAACAGGGGGAGGAGGGGGGCGTGGTCTCTCCTTCTGAAGTCCACAATCATCTTCTTAGTTTTCCCCACGTTGATGCAGAGACTGTTCTCCGCACACCAGTCTACTAGTTCTGCCACCTCCTGCCAGTACGACACCTTGACACCTCGTCATCGTGGAATATCTGTCTCACTACAACCGTGTTGTCTGCAAACTTCGCAGTTATCCATTTGTTTGTGATATGCAGCATGGAAAACCACACTGTTTCCTGTCAGGTACGACCTTGTGGCTCAGTGTAACTGAAAAGCTGAGAAGCTGACTGAAAGCACACTATAGATGAGGATACGTGCGTCACTGCATGCACAGGCAAAGCCTCACACATAAACACACTCTCTCTCTCTCACTCTCTCACTCACTCACACACACACACACACACACACACACACACACCCATACACACACACACACCCATACACACACACACACACACACACACACACACACACACACACACACACACACACACACACACACACACACACACACACACACAGCTCAATATTGTGAGGCCTAACGGGTGTGTTTTAAGCATGTCATCATGAGCATATTGTTTCCATACTGTGCATTCAGTTGATAGCTAACATTATTTCCAGTGGAATATGACCAGTATAACTTGCGTGTCATTTGCATTATTAGACACGGTTCGGTTGCCACGGACAATGTTTGAGTCTGTGTTACATCACTGTACAAAATTATATATAATCTCCTGATTATAATGATCATAATACACAGACATGGATTAAAGGTCTCAGGCTGATTTCAGTCAGATCCTGTAGTAGAGGAATGATTTCTGAGAGCCAGTGGCCCCACGCTGGGTCCACTAGTATCATCCTCAAGCCCTCCGTCCTCACTCTCTCGAGTGTAGGAGCGATGAGAGACAGTGGGGGGAAAGCGTACAGCAATGTCCTGGGCCACACATGCGCCAGCGTGTCCAGGCCCAGAGGTGCTGCCCCCCTCACTAAAAAGAACAAGCGACATTTCGCGTCGTCTTGTGAGGCAAATAGATCTATCTGAGGTCGCCCAAAACGAGCCCAGATCTGTTCTGCTATTACGGGATGAAGTGACCATTCTGCGTAATGGCATTTCCCCCTGGATAGCAAATCCGCCCCCTTGTTCTGGAGTGCCGCCACGTGTGACGCTCTGAGAGAGAGCAGTCGTGGTTCCCTCCAGATAAGTAGTCTGTGTGCCAGCTTGTGCAGCATTTTTTTCCTCCTCTCTATCTGCTGCTAAAGCTGCTTTCTTCTGCACTAAAATTCAGGCTTCTGCTTCCAACCCTAAAACACTCTTTGAAACTTTCTCCTCTCTCCTGCAACCACCACGCCCTCCTCCCTCCTCGTCCCTCCTCCCTGACGACTTCGCAAACTTCTTTGACAAGAAGGTGAACGATATCCGATCCTCCTTCCCTCCTCCCCCGGCTGGTGCCCTGCGCACTACCCACACGCGTCTGCCTTCCACCCCTCCCTCTCTACCTTCATCTACTCCTCTTCCCTCCCCCTCCCCCTCTCTAGCCCACTTTTCTCCCCTCTCCCCTAATGAGGTCCTTCTCCTTGTTACCTCTAGTCGCCCCACCTCATGCTCCCTGGACCCGGCCGGTCCCATCCACTCTGCTGCAGTCCACTGCACCTGAACTTCTTCCCTTTAGTCAGGGGATATTAAAAAAATCTTGGAATAAATTCCTTACCAAAAAAAATCTTCACCAATGTGTTTGTAAAGGTGTCTAGTAACACATCTCACAAAGACTGAAATGCAGTCCCCCTAGGAGAATTTTTGACAGCTCCTTAAAGTTGGGGTACCCACCATAACCTTGGTTAAAAAAAATAAAATACAAAATCTAAATTTAATTCTGTTTTAAGTAGCATGTGAGGTGTCAAACTAGGGTGTTTTTATGATTCTGAATCCATTGCAAGCATTTGTTTTGCACCAAAACCACTCCTTGGGCTAAAAACGTCCCTATCTCAATGGGCTTTTTACACAAAAAGTATACCTGGAAAAGGATGGCTATGGTCGTTTTTAGCCCAAGGAGTGGTTTTGGTGCAAAACAAATGCTTGCAATGGATTCAGAATCATAAAAACACCCTAGTTTGACCCCTCACATGCTACTTAGAACAGAATTAAAATTTGATTTTTTTTTTGGATTTTTTTTAACCAAGGTTATGGTGGGTACCCCAACTTTAAGGAGCTTTCAAAAATTCTCCTAGGGGGACTGCATTTCAGTCTTTGTGAGATGTGTTACTAGACACCTTTACAAACACATTGGCGAAGATTTTTTTTGGTAAGGAATTTATTCCAAGATTGGAAAATATTCTGCTAATATCCCCTGACTACTTCTTAACCCACCTTATTAACACCTCTCTGACGTCTGGCTACTTTCCCTCTGCTTTCAAGACTTCCAGAGTCACCCCCCTCCTGAAGAAAGCGACACTTGACCCCTCTGAGATCAAGAACTACAGACCGGTTTCGCTTCTATCCTTCCTATCTAAAACTCTCGAACGTGCTGTCTTCAAACAACTGTCCTCGTACCTCCACCAGAACAACCTCCTAGACTCCCACCAGTCTGGGTTCAAAGTGGGTCACTCTACCGAGACTGCCCTCCTGGCAGTGACGGAGTCGCTCCATGCCGCTAGAGCAAACTCTCTCTCCTCCGTCCTGATACTCCTGGACCTGTCTGCAGCGTTCGACACAGTGAACCATCAGATCCTCCTCTCCACCCTTGAGGGGATGGGTGTCTCAGGCTCTGCACTCTCCCTGTTTGCATCCTACCTGACGGATCTCTCCTACCAGATGATGCTGAGAGGGTCTGTGTCAGAACCACACAGGCTCACTACTGGGGTTCCCCAAGGTTCGGTTCTGGGTCCTCTTCTTTTCTCTCTCTACACTACATCTCTCGGTGCTGTCATCCACTCCCATGGCTTTTCCTACCACTGCTATGCCGATGACACCCAGCTGATCCTCTCATTCCACCCCTCTGACACAAAAGTGGAGGCACGCATTGCTGCTTGTCTGGCTGGCATCTCGGAGTGGATGTCGACGCACCACCTGAAGCTCAACTTGGACAAGACCGAGCTGATGTTCGGGGAAGGCCTGTCCGCACCAAGACATGGCCATCACCATTGATAATGCTGTGGTGACGTCAACTCGGACTGCGAATAATCTGGGTGTGACCCTGGACGATCAACTGTCGTTCTCGGCAAACATCGCATCAGTGACACGGTCCTGCAGATTCCTCCTCTACAACATCAGGAGGATTCGCCCCTTCCTCACGGAGAAGGCAGCCCAAGGTGCTCATCCAGGCTCTTGTCATCTCCCGCCTGGACTACTGCAACTCCCTCCTTGCTGGTGCTCCGGCATCTACCATCAGACCTCTGGAGCTTGTTCAGAAAGCTGCGGCTCGTCTGGTGTTCAACCGCCCCAAGTTCTCCCACACAACTATCCTTCTCCGTTCTCTACTGTACTGGCTCCCCGTAGCGGCTCGCATCCAGTTTAAAACCCTGGTGCTAGCCTATAGGGCAGTGAAAGGAACAGCTCCTTCTTAACTCCGGGCTATGGTCGATGCCTACACCCCTGCCCCGACCACTTCGGTCTGCCACCTCGGGGCGACTGATTGCCGATCCACACGGTCACGACTTTTTTCTGTTCTGGCCCCACAGTGGTGGAATGAACTTCCCACTGATGTCAGGACAGCAGAGTCACTCCCAATCTTTCGCCGCAGGCTGAAAACCCACCTCTTCAGGAAACACTACCCTTCCTCTTCGCCTTGCCTACTTGTTGTTAACTAGTTGTACAAACTCTTGCTTTATTGTTGTATTGTTTTATTGGATCTTGTTTAGTCGATACACTTATTTGTTTTAGCTCTTGCTCATTTTATTTTGCTATTTGTCTCATCTGTTTAAGAAAGTAGGTAGCTGATATATTGCACTTTTACCTTAGCGCTAGGTATACTCTTGGTTGCTTGTTTTAGCAGAAAATGCACTTAAGACTTCTGGTGATTAGTAGTTTTGTTTCCCTACCTATGTTGAATGCACTTATTGTAAGTCGCTCTGGATAAAAGCGTCTGCTAAATGACTGTAATGTAGTGCAACGGATGTAATCAGCGCCAATCTCTGCCTGGATAGGTGAAGTTAAAAACGTTTTTTTTTTATAATGAAAAACTTAAAAAAGTTGGGAAAAAAATGAAAAAGAGGAGATGGAGTCAAGAAGACCAACCAAACCAGAGAGTGAGGATGGAGCAAGTGCTAGCCCAGAACAGGCACCAGCTTGGCTAAGCATCTTGCAGCAGCAGCTAAATCAACAAAAGCAGCACATGCAGCAGCAAAATCAGCAATTTCTGCAATAAATGCTGCTGCAAAAGCAGATGTGGGGGGAGCAGGCCAAAACTCTGCAAGGGCCTCAACCACAGGGCCTAGACCAGGCAGACATTAGTCAGGGAGCAACAGCCTCTACTCCCTCTCAATCTTCTGCTGAGGTCTGGAATGAAATCTTTATGTCCTTGGAGAGAACGGCTCAGGAACTTGGGTGGAGCTATGCAGAAAAGCTGGACGAGCTCTATGAGCAACTGAGTGGCTCTGAGTCTGCAATGCGCTTCGTCTACTCCCTGCCAGAGCATGTAAGAGAAGACCAAGTGCGCTTCACTGACCAGCTGAAACAACACTACGGTCAGTCTGTCCCACCTTCCACAGTTCGTCGTCACCTCAGTGAATTCTGTCAGCAGAGAGAATCCTCAGCAGCATCACCACTGCAACAGAAAGCCCATGCAATGGTAGATAAACAACTAGGAGACCAAGTAGGACAGCTGCAATTCACCACAACGCCCACGGCCGTGGAGCGACCTGCTGCTGATGTGCCCCTTCCAAGCATGCCCAAAAAGTGGAACAGCAACATGGAACGTCCGATGGACCGGGCCTGACCAGCAATACAGGCAGGAACGTGATGCCTCCTCAAGGGGTAAACAACAACCCTTCACTAGTCATTGCTACAGGCAGAGCCAAGAGTGAAGGCCCCAGCCTAATAGTTCCTGTATCAGTGAAACACCTGCCTGTCCAGTGTGTGGTCAACACAGAGGAGGAAGCCTCTGTGATGTCCAAAGAGCCATTCCAGCAGCCCCAACTAGAGAACCTGTCAGATGACAAAACAGCTTTCCTCCTGAATGCTGAGACCGGAAAGGGAGTCGACTTCATGCTGACAGCTGATGTATCCTTACAAGAGGGAGGAGAGTTGTTCATTGAGAGCGAGCCAGTGCCAAGCTACATCACTGGGAGGTCAGTGGGGAGCAATACAGTCTCCAAAGTGCTTCTCATGGACCCTCCAACCTTCCCACAGCAATGTGAGAGTGGTGTATGGGGTGAGACCCCCAGGCTTGGAGCTGCAGCGGTCCTGCAGGTCCTCAGCTCTGATTGAACTGAGACGGTAAAGGACATTAGTTTTGAATGAGAGACATTTTGAGTTGAATTAAGTGATTGCCTTTTGAAGCAACTGAACAGGTTTCCTGAAAAGTTTAACAAGTATTGCATGCCTGTTATGTGTTCTGTTTATTGAGTAACTGTTATTGCTTTGTGCTGATTAAGTCAACCTGAAGATACTGAAGGGACTCAGCAGTCTAGAGGGGGGGTAGTGTAACGCGGGAACAAATGCCAGCCTATTCCCAGCTACAGAATCAGAAGAATCAGAATCAGAATCAGTTTTATTGTCACATCACAGGTTTACAAGGTAAAGAAGTGGGTGAAATTCGTTTTTGTACATCGTTCCCATCGCAACGTTAATTTCCATAGAAAGAAGAGGGGGGGGGGGGGGGGCAAGTGGGAAGGAGATCAAAACAAGAGAGCAACAGAAGGCCAGACAAGTTATCTACATATTTACAAAGTACCTGAGATAATAAAAAACTAAGGTGCCTGAGCATAGCAGCAATGTATGTATACTGTGCATGTTATACTTATACTGTGCATGATATACATATGGACGTTAAGGTGCTTAGAGAAAAAAAGCACAATAAAAAAGACAAAAAAGTCAGTGCGTTATACATGGGATTAAGGTGCAAAAGGTCAGTGCGTGTCCACCTAGGGTGGACTGACCCTAGTATAATCCGCAAGTAGCTCCATGAGGGAGTGCAGCAAAAAAGTCATTTGTACCTGGTGTAGTCCACAGGTGTGTCCGAGGGGGAGCTAAGTCCAAGTCATTGTCCCTGGTATAATCCACAGGTGTGTTCAGGAAGAGCCAGAAAGGTTTTGCACCGCCTGCTGTCAGGCTGCTGAGCAAGGCTTATGCCTCATTCAGCATCCTGACAGCAGCTGGATTAAAACTACAGTACACCAGTACCTGGTGGTGGAACTCTTGATACTGCGGTAGAGCCCCTTGCCCGGTCGCGGTCGTTGTAGGGGTTTGAACAGTCTGTGACTTGGGTGGTGCTTGTCCTTGATGATGCGCTTGGCTTTGACCACGCACCGCTTTTTGTACAGTTCCTGGAGCGCTGGGAGCTCGATTCCCATTATCCGCTCTGCCGATCGCACTACTCGCTGTAGGCTGGTCTTTTCTCGGGCAGTGCAGTTCCCGTACCAGGCCGTGACACAGCCTGTTAGGATGCCTTCAACCGAACTGTTGTAATACAGCCTGAGGATGCGACGTCCTACTCCGAGCTTCTTCAGGCGGCGGAGCCAGTACAGTCGCTGCTGAGCCTTTTTCCTCACGTGTGTGGTGTGCGTCTCCCATTTGAGGTCCTCCTCGATGTGTACTCCGAGGAACTTGAACTCGCTGACCCTTTCCACTGCAGCGCCGTCGATGAGGATGGGCGCATGGTCTCTCCGCGGCCTCCTGAAGTCCACGATCAGTTCTTTGGTCTTGTCGACGTTAAGAGAGAGGT
>NC_137603.1:55735001-55805001 GCF_963280865.1 Gymnoscopelus braueri
TACCTTGTTGACTCTTTTCCTTTCACATCATGTCAACTTTCCTCTAATACTCCTAATGTTAACTTAGTCAGCTAAATATCAACAAAACATATGACATCAACAAACAACATGTTGAAAAGACAGACAAACATTGAAACATGTTAAACCTTTCATCTGGTCCAAAAACACAAAGTCAATCACACAGAAGATAGCCTGTGCCAGAGGCAAAGAATGGGTGGGGGCCATCGGCTGTGGGGAGCGGGCTAAGAGAGCGAGAGACACCCTGCCGTGGGTCTAGTAGGCTCACACGCACTCTCCCGCACAATATGGTCCTGTTGATCTCTTCTTCGATAATGTTGCTTTCGAAGTCTTTTCGTTAATGTTAGTGTCATGGTGGCACCCCTTGCTGCAGTGTGGGCCAGATATGTTTGACCAAGATTTCAATAAAAATAAATTTAACATGAACCCAAAACACTCCCTCAACAAAGGCAAGATCAATGCCCCACAGACAGCACCTACAAAAGTTTTTAAAAAATAGGTTATTTCCATCGAAAACATTCTGAGGGACAGCTCAATGAGTCAAAAAAACGACTCACCTTTTATTGAATATTGTCCCTCAAAACAAATTCAAGAAGTCCTGGCTGGTTCGCCAAATGTGTAGTATATTGCTGTGCAGGAAGAAGTTGAAAGGTCCAGACCAGTTGTTCCTCAAGTCGATTTATTGGATAAAAACAGAGTACAGAACACAGGAGTCCATCTACTGCCTTGCTGCTACATGATGTGGCCGGTAGCAGGGGCCGGGTAAGGGTAACAGAGCAAGAGCGCAAGAGCGCAGGCAACAAGAGACAAGAGGCGGTTTCTTTGTCCTTCTCTCTGTTTATATCTAGACTTTACATGTGTGTGTGTTGGATGTGCACGGAGCTAGGTGTGTGTGCTAAATCTCTTGTGTGTGTGGGTGTGTATATGTGTTCGTGTTCAACCAGTTTTGTGTGTGTGTGTGTGTGTGTGTGTGTGTGTGTGTGTGTGTGTGTGTGTGTGTGTGTGTGTGTGTGTGTGTGTGTGTGTGTGTGTGTGTGTGTGTGTGTGCGTGTGTGTGTGTGAAGAACAATGCCCCCAGACCCTAGAGGTCAACTAAGGTCAGGCGTCTGGCAAGAGTTTACAATCAGACCAGTGTTGTTGAGAAGAGTGTCGGATTTCAGGAATGTGCCCTATAGGCCACTCCATATCAACCTTAAGTCCTTGTCTCTGTGGATGTTCAAATGTCCCCCCTTGATAGACAAATTACAGGGACACAATCAGACCAAAATACATACAGGCATTACGATTACACAGTATTGTCATAAGGTGATTTACATTATATTTAAAAATGGACAGACTGTATCACAAATAATACCAAGAGAAAGAACTTCCCCCCACTTTTTACTCCTTTTTTCTTCTTTGTTTCTTTCATGTCGTCACAGGGGTTGATGCTGTGAGGTTGAGTTCTAGTGTCATCACAGGGTTGGTGGTGTGAGGTTCCATCGTAGATCTGTTGAAAATCAGTTCTTGTCGATTTTCCATAGCTTGCTCCTCTGGTGGTCTCCTCTGTGTAGGAAGATGGTCTGCATCTGGTATGGATGAGCTTTCAAAAATCTTCCTCCCAAAAAAGAAAATCACAGCTTATACTCACCTTCTCAAGTTCTTTACGTGTGGCCCGGTCACAGACACCCAGTGTCCACCACTGTTGTCTGAAAAAGACCAAACCAAGTCACGTCCTGGCTGGTTCCCCAAATGTAGTATATTGCTGTGTAAGCGTGTGTAGGAAGAAGTTGAACGGTCCAGACCAGTAATGTTCCCCAAGTCGATTTATTGGATAAAAACAGAGTACAGAGCACAGGAGTCAGACTTGCTGCTACATGGTGTGGCCGGAACAGAGACGGTTTCTTTGTCCTTCTCTCTATTTATATCTAGACTTCACGTGTGTGTGTGTGTGTGTGTGTGTGTGTGTGTGTGTGTGTGTGTGTGTGTGTGTGTGTGTGTGTGTGTGTGTGTGTGTGTGTGTGTGTGTGTGTGTGTGTGTGTGTGTGTGTGTGTGTTGGATGTGCACGAAGCTAGGTGTGTGATACATCTCTTCATAAATGTGTATCAAGATACCACAACCCTCTGGAGATCACCTTTGTGTTGTCCTCCAATCTTTATCCAGCTTAAGTGAGTAATGTGTCCCTACCAGTTCTATCTCCTACAGTACATCAAATCTTGCAACTTATTCAGTCGATCTCTGCCATTTCACCCACTCTGGTTTGTTATCCTTTGCTGCCATCTGTATCAGTCTCAGGCACTGGAAAGTGTTCAGCTTTCTTTTGTCAGTCTTTGTGATCTGTTTTGGAGTAGGACTAGGACCGCTCTAACTATTATCGTGAATATCTTAGTTCTCCTCACTATTCGTCTGGCTTTTCATACCATATACATATTAAATTCCTTGGCATCTTCAGTCTATTTGAATTCACCACAATACTTTCCATACTTTCTGTATGCTCAGACTGGAATCACTTTCCAACGTTCAGTTTGAGTCCCGCTCTGGTTGCTTCTTCCGTTAACTTCACGGTCTTCTCACACAGGTTGCTGAAACTGGATGATGATGCATTGTCACCTGCAAAACCAAGGTGCATATAATAGAGTTCCATTGTTTTCCTCTCCTCTTTTTTGCTATTGTCTATGGCCAGTATGAATAGGAATCCTGACATCACACGGCACAGCACGATCAAAGCCATCACGTCTGCCCGTGTAGTATGTCCTACAGGGGCGTCTGGTTGTTGCAGGGGCAAAGTTCCTGCCCACCACCCGTGGAGACTGGGGGTGTAATTCCTCTGCGGTGCCTCCAAGCCAAAGTGCAGTAACTACATTTTTGGACACACCCACTTATTTGTGTATCCCAAATGTCAAATTAGCCTTCGCTAGGACAGCCTGCATGCTCTTTATATCTTGCATCAAATTTCATACAGTTAGACGTACAACACTGCCAAGTACTAACATCTTCTACCATTGGCCACGTGACAGTAAAATTTAAATGATTCTACATTTGAGTGCTTTAAAAAACTAAAACAAACCCAGTTAGTGCTTTCCAGAATCAATAAAAGTATTAAATGAAATAAAGTTATAACAAAGAAAGAGCAAGAAGAGTCATAAAAATTGCAACATAAATGTAACAGTGAACAAAGAAAGTTAATGACAGTGAAACGTCGGCCTGGGTATGTATCAAACACAGCACTGAGATCCAGAAGGATTAAGATGAAGCAGGCATGCTTAACATCTTTAACTACTCCAGAACGCACTCTCTGTGCTATGGACTGCTATTTGAACATTGTTACAGCTGCTGTTGTTGATTAATAAATAATAATTAATAGTTTTTCTAGAAAATCAGCAAAGAATGGCTGTTTGGAATAGAGGTTTGCAGTTGCCGATGGCAAGGAGATTGAGCTTATAGTTCTTAAGACCTGAGGCTGGTTCGACAAATGCCTTCTAAATCAGTGGTTCTCAAACGTTTTTGTGCCAAGGACCCCCAAAATGACATATATTTGGCCACGGACCCCCCATCTGAAAATGTTTTGTGGCAGGGACCCCCAGAAGAGAAGTTTGTGTTAAAAAATTTATAATAACAGAACAAAAACATTTTCAAACACTTTCAAGATGTTTCAAAAATGTTCAAAAATAGCAGATGTACAAACTCGCAGCGCGATTATATTAATATAATATCAAAGTGAATATATTAGTTGTAGTTAATATTTTATTTAAAAATTAGTTGTAGTTAATAGCATAACGGTTGATGATGCTATGACGCTATGCTTTGTACAATGGATTGGATTGACTTTCTTGAATTAGTTCATTTGTTTATTTAATTCAATTACATTATTTTATTTTATGTTCTATACAATTGTTCACCCTACAAACTTATCTAGATACATTACATGGTATGTACTGATTCATAATACACAGTTTAAAGTATCACAATATCATTTAATATTAATCTCTTGATTTAGTTTTTGCAGTATATTGCAAGTATAACAATGAGTATAGACAGGTCATTAGCGCCTCCTACAGTATGTCTGTGTTCACAGCCACTGACTTTACACTTATTGCTATGTTTGCTATGGAAACTATAAGCAACACTTCTTTATATCAAACAAATGCATCTCTGAGTCTGTCATGAATTGATGACTTCCTCTTCTGTGTTTGATACAGAAGTACAGCACTGCTATGTCTGTTCTATACATGTATGTCTATGTCTTACATACAGTACAGCATAACTTCCGCTGTATATCTAGAGCAACTTTCACACATGCACTGCAATCCTGAACTTGTCTAGTAATTTCCAGGAGGGGCTGTATGTGAGAACACAAATGTCCAACTCAGTAGGACCTGACATGCAACAGACTTGACACTGTCCACTCCCCGTTACCAAGTCTGTTTAATGTCCGACTGAGCACCATGGGCTCAATGTGTGAATAGACTTGGTTTGTACAATAAGCATGACACTGGCTTTTCTCCTGGATGACTCACTGACTCAGTCAGTCATTCTGCTTGGGTTACATCCACAGAGACCTGGCTGCATTACTCAATAACAATGTTCTACAAAGCAGCCACGGCCCAACAGAACAACAGCCAGGAGCTTTTGGGTGGTGGTGGAGTTCTGAGTCAAACTGGGGACAGTTTAATACTGTACTCACATACTGTACTTTTATAATGCACTCACTTGATAATGGTTGACCTTGCTTAGACGTCTTACTTTTCTTTAAGACTTCTGAGTTTGCCTTTTTCTTCCCTAAATATGTTCTAATTAACCTGGCTTAAATGTCCAGGTAACAGTGTAAAAACATAGGCTATAATATAGCTGCAATGAAAATACATTGTCCATGATATTCTATCTACCAACTAGGCCAATCTAACTCTATAAGCTGCTTCCACACATGCACTGCAACCCTGAAGGAGGGGCTGTATGTGAGAATGCAAATGTCGGAATCAATAGGACATGCAACGGAATTGACACTGCCAGCTCCCTAGTCTGTGTAATGCAGGACCGAGCCCCATAGGCGGTGGGCCCTATCTTGCGCCAGGTGCAGGTGTCATTGCTAGTTTTTGTCATGTTAACGCCCAACGCCCACGTTGTATAGTTGCGTTGTAATATGTTTGTGCTCATGGCCTCATATTGCTCATATTTCTATCTTACTTACAGTGAGAAAACAGCACAAGTGCAGTATTAAATTAGTAGTAAAATTAGACAATTTAATGTAAGATTACAAGATTACAATACCATTAGACAATGGTTCCCCTTTCCCTATCCTTCTCTCCGTTACCATACAATGTTGATTTGCACTGATGTCAGTCATGTAACTGTTGCCTCACAACGTCGCATTACGCTGATGTACTTTATATACCAGTGGTAGGTATTCCCAAAAATCCACAATTTCCCAGAAAAATCTATCTTATACTGTAAAAAAAAAAAAAAACATTCTTCCCACATTCTCTGAAAAACAAATCTTCAACTACAATGGGAAATGTTATTGAGCTAAATGAGTTTTGTTTGGCAAAGCGTTTAGGCGGGCCACTGTTTCTCCTCTTAAACCGCAGTGCCTAGTGTGAGTGATGGTTGCACAGGCAAATTGTAAGCGGCAGACGGAAACCAATGAGTGAAATGAAGCGTGCTTGTTAGAGATATTCTCCTACACACTAGTGGCCTGTCAAGAAACGTTCCATGTCCCCCTCCTCGCCCCAGTCTCCCACTCCCCTCTGTGAACTACTTCCTTCCATCCTCTATACTGCAGCGGTTCTCAACCTTTTTCATTTCAACGACCCCCAGTTGGATTGGCTGTTGTCGGGCAGAAACCGTCCATCTCCATATTCTAACTTTTTGTGTTTTTTCGTAAATTAACGCCCTACGTGATCATACTGCAGCGTCACTCAAAAGTAGAAGATCCACAAGCTCGAAGCGCGGCGCAAAGTGACGTGTTTTGAGCTTGTGGATCCTCTGCTACTTTTGAATTTGAATCCTGAAAAGTAACAGTTTTGGACATTCCACCTGACAGGTTTCCACCTGACAGAGACGATATGCTTTAGGCCAACTATAAATGTGAAACGTCTTGCAGAAAATTCACATTTTTTTTAAACAATTCAAAGATTTCCCAGAAATGTTCAAAGAAATATCAATGATCAAAATAGCACATCTACAAGCTCACGACGCATTGTGATGCGTTCTGAGCTTGTAGATCAGCTATTTTCACTGTGGTTAACGCATAATGTACTTTTTCCTGTCCTAGAAATGTAGTGAAGTCAAAAGCACATTATTTGTCTTTGAAATGTAGTGGAGTGAAAGTATCCAAAAATGCAAATACTCAAGTAAAGTACAGACACTAAAAGCATTTACTTCAGTACAGTGCTCAAGTAAATGTACTTGGTTATTGTCCAACACTGATACTGAGCTGCACAAAATCTAAATATCAGGGAGGGCCGTTAGCATGGATCTACACTGAAAGAAAAGCAAAGACAGCAACATGTTAAAGTACATCTTTCATAATGTAGATTCTACAGTATGAAAGATGTACTTCAACATGTTGCTGTCTTTGCTTTTCTTCCTACCTCGAGTTTCGCTTCATTACCAGTCTCACCGTGACATGAGGGAACATCTGTCTAACTGCAGGACACATCCTGCTCAACTCTTTCTCTCCCTCCTCCTCCATCCCCAACACTTCTCCACAGGGTTGGATTTGCTTGGAGGGGGAATGGGGGCGAAATCCATGTGCCTCTGCTTTTGATATCCCTGCTTCTGGTCAGACTGAATTAAATACATGCATTTCCTATGGGGAAATGTAGACTGTCCGATATGTTTGATATTTATGTTTGATGATATCACAATTTAACAATTTTATATAAAAAAACATGTTAAAGGAGTAGTTCTTCCAAAAAAATACTTATTTTCTATCAATTACACACCTCGTGAAGCATTGAATTCATGGAGATTTTTTTGTTTTTGTCGCATTCCTAAACCAATTATTTGATTACCGGCGGAAAGATGCTAATGTATCCGGTAGGAGACTCAAAGGAATCTCTTTGTGTCTCCTACCAGAAATACATCCAGTCATCAAATTATAGGCTCAGGAATGCGTCAAAAACTAAAACATCTCCATGAATTCAAGGCTTCGTTGGGTGTGTAATTGATAGAAAACAAGTACTTTTTTTGGGTGAACTATTCCTTTAAACCATCTGGGTGACCCCATAGCCGAGTGGTTAGGACACATACCACATGTACAGAATGCTCTGATCACAAGTCCCCAGTTTAATAACCAGCCGGCCAGACTATTATGAATGTCATCCGCCTACTCTCTCCAGATTTTCTGTCTCTCTCCTGTGTCACTGTCAATAAAGGCTACAAAATGCCCCACCCCAAAATATATTTACAAGAAGAATCAAGGCCCGGACTGCTGGCCTAGCGGTCCTGGCACCTAGGCTCTAATGTAGCCTTACAGTGCATCGCGGGTTCGGGTCCCGTTCCCTACGATCTTCACTTTCGACTATAAATAAAGGCAGAGAAGCCTAAAAAAATAGAAAAATGAAGTGTTGCCAATGGTGGTTAAGGCGCATACCACATATAGGCTGTAAACAGCGAGTTGCGGGTTCGAATCCCAAACAACAAAGAATTGATAATAATTTCAACATTAAAAAAAAAATTGTCAAATAGAGAACCCTGCTTTCAACCATTCAACCAATATTTCTCCACGTTTCCTCCTTTCAGAGCCTGAGCTCACAGGAGTCGCTGCCTGGTCAAAGGAGGAGTTCCATGTGTGCTCCACGGACCCTGGGCCAGCCGTTCATCCTGCTCCAATACCAGACCCTGGCCCAGCGCATCAAGGTGATGGTGCGAAAGGCAGAGAACCTGGCCAAGCTCACACGGATGCCGGGGGTGCCAGGTAAGGCCATGGAGGTCACAAGCAAAGTTTGCAGGCAAAACATTATGTGATACTCTACTACATGCTCTAACTGAATCAGAATCAGTTTTATTTGTCACATCACAGGTTCACAGGTGTAAAGAAGTGGGTGAAATTGTTTTTTTCGTGCACACTCCATCATTTTGTAGAATTCTGTGAGAAGAGAGAGGAGAGTTGTGAGAGTGAGAGCAAAGGGAAAGAGATAGAAACAGGTTAAATAAAACAAATAACGATACAGTATATATCGTACATATACATACGGTACAAAACTTTTTGGCTAATAAATGAATTCAAATAGCTCTTTGTGATTATTATTATGAGCAAATCTTGTTTTCAACTCTTTGAGCAACTTTTATTTTGTTTTTTACATTTTCCATTTTTCTTGCAAACTTTATCATTCATTATTCCCTTCATGTGTGCTGTACTGTCACTGCCAACCTCCACCGTTGGCCTGAGGAGAGTGTAGAGTGGACAACCACCTCTCCTCTGATATATGGCCTACATCTCACTAGGTGCTTCTTTTCACCTGAAAGTGAGGAGTATCACAGAGTAACAAGGATAAAGATTCACATTTTCTACCTCAGTCTCTGAGGTGTTTTACATCTATGCCAGCTGGATGCCAGAGCAGTGGAAGATCTGACAAAATCACCCAAGTGGTGCCACTCGAGTAATCTGACACACTCGCTCTAGATGCAAGGTTCAGTGGTGTTTATTGTCACATACTGCACACATGCAATACAGTATTGTACTGTACTTCAAGCTTCCTCAACAGTGTGTGGATAACAATAAAACACAGATCAAATAAAGATAGAAGGTACAATAGTAATAGTAACTACAATTTACAATTTAGGTATTTAGCAGACGCTCTTATCCAGAGTGACTTACAATGGTACACACATACCGGTACATCAAATGGCACGGTGTAGTGCCTCAGTAAACTAGGATCACAGGTAAACCAAGAACCTAGCAACAGTGTAAACAATATACTATCAAAATATTAATCTGTACATTGAAAGTATAGGATATTAGGTAAACATATATTTTTTTATTATTACTTTTATTATTTAGTATTTGTCTAAATAATATGCTATCTAAATTACATGTAAACTTTTGCATAAGTCTGCATGGTCGTCAAAACTAGGTCAAGTGCTACAGGCTAAGGTCAGTCTGAAGAGGTGAGCCGGAAAATTGGGAGTGAATCTGCAGTTCTAACTGCAAAGGGGAGTTTGTTACACAGTTTAGAAGCCAGGAGGGAGAAGAGTCTGGGACGTGTGGAGCGTTGTCCAGGGTGTTATAAGGAAGGTTCAGACAGCTTCCTTGTATTAGCTGATCTGAGTGAGAGGGATGGTTTGTAGGGTTGGATCAGGCTGTGAAGGTGTGGGGGTGCCATGCCTTTGGTTGCTTTGTAGGCCAACATCAGTGTTTTGTACTCTGTGCGGGGAGCCAACGAAGGGAGCGGAGAATGATGGAGACATGTGAAACTTTTGGCTGGTTGAAGACCAAGCGTGCTGCAGCATTCTGGATCATTTGGAGCGCCTTAAGTGCACATGCTGGGAGGCCAGTAAGGCGGGAGCTACAGAAGTCAACTAGAAAGGTGCACTCAGTAAAATAAAAACCTCCACCAGGAGGCATGCAGTAGCTCCCTCTCCATCTTTCTGTCTGGGGCATGTGATGACAATGTCTTGGGGTTTTTGCTGTATTTATGTTAAGAATAATTTATACTGTGTGGCTCATGGCTCATTATAGCTCCAATAGTTTAATGAGCCATGAACCACAGCTTGGCTCACACAGTATAAATTAGGCTTTATATTACGCTTGATGGAAGTTCTCTTACGCAATAGAACCGCCTCCACTGCCTGCAGTATGTGGAATTGGTGGAATATCCACTTTGCATGCTTCATCAGAGTACTTGGAGGCCTGTCTATGATGTTATTTCTATGACGTCAGCGCTGTCACTGTGTGTGCCTGCTTAAACATATCGGTCCCCATTGCCTGGTATTCCGTAGGCGAAGTGCCACAAAGTTCTTGGGAGGGCGGTCAATGTCATCAGTACTATCTATATCAGGAAACTATCCATAAATGGACATTTGTCCAGAGACACCAACAGAGACACACACACACAGAGAACTTTAACTAATTTATATAGAGAAGAGATTGGCAGAAGCCACTTTTTATGTGTTCATTTGAGTGCTAAAAGTATGATTTTGACAATACAATAGCAATACAATGAGGGTGAATGGAATACGTCTTGTTGCTCACTCACAGAGCACACCATCGCCAGATGAAGATGATTGACAATATTTGCAAATTGCTTTACAGATGGTACTGCTATCGCTTTAACAACAGGAATGTATTATGAATTATAGTAAGGAAAACAATGTTAAAAACGTATTTTGGGCAGCTTTATGCTCAAAATCTCCACAGTGTGTTGATGCTCAAATCAATCCTCTTTGTTATGCTTCATCAGCTCCAGCACACATTTGTGATGTCATGCATTCGAATGATGTCCATGACAGTACACGTATGTCACATGCCGTTTACTCCCTTTCTCTCTACCCACTCTGTTCTGTCACTCCTAGCTGTCCTGTACAGTGAAGCAGAATTGTTCCTAAAACATTCAATAGAAATCCATTGTCAGTGAGGCCTACAGCCACCATGTCCATTTTTTTCTGTCATTAATCAGAGACTGGTTCCCTCATTGCATTGTACAGTATAATGTGATTAGGAACTGAACAGCCGGGCGTCATTTCCCTTACACCCTGTATCATATCTCACCATATGTGTAATACAGCTCTGCTCCCATCATGCCACTGGAGAGAGAGCCAGGAAAGCCAGGAAACAGGACATCAAAGAAACGTTCGCTGTTCCATTTATTTAGCTGGTTTGAAAGTACTAAATGGTGTTGAGTGAGACCTGGAAACAGCTGCAGTATAATTTCACAAGCATATGGAAACACACATCCTTTTTGCAGATGCGTGGCATTTGTGCAACAACCGTGAATTGCCTTTTTTGGGGGGGGGGATTCAAAAGGATTTAAAGGGAAAATAATATTTTTTAAGTGAGGATAATGAGGAAGGTCTAAAGAGGGGGGGTCATCAAGGAGGACATTGCGTGAGGTTTCAGAGAGCAATGTATGGTTCCAATGGGTAGTTCATTCCAGGTAATGTTTATAGATCGCATTTCATTAGACCATGCATCGAGATATTTGAAGTCCTTGGCTAGAAAGTCCTCAAGAAACTTAAGTCCAGTACTTGAGTAAATGTACTTAGTTACTTTCCACCACTGCCCCCTGGTCAACCCTTCTCAGGAACTGTAGATAAGAGTCTTGCTTCAGAAGGTATTACGTAACTTCCTATTCAAGACTTGTTGTGCAGTTAATGTGTTGCGTATATTAGTTCCTCTTGGGTGACCTAACATGCCTGTGGCACTCAACCCTTCTTGTTCCTTTTCTTCACTATTACTTATCCTTTTCTTCCCCTCATGCCCAATCCACAGTCCAAATGTTGACAGAATGCCGGGCCCTGCCCAACAACTCAAATTAAAATCATGAGATTGGAAGCGGTGTGGATCTAAGGATGGCTAACAGGCTAAGTTGGTTGATCTGTCCTAAGAAACCACTTTGTTCTTGTTGGGTGAAATGAACAGCAAGCCACCTGGGGGGGGGGGTGCTAGTGGGCAGAATGTTTGCCTAATGTTCATCCATTTTTTCCTAGGGTTCCTTCCGCCAAATGTTCATAATTCTTTGCCTACTGGAATAGGGGCTTACTTTAGTTCATGTGGTTAAAAGCCTCTAGTCTGAGGGCGGTAAACTGGCACACTCGAACGACAACTACTCTTTTTGTGTCCAGGTTCCATGCAGGTGCTACAGTAATGAGATCTCCCACCAGCTCCAAGATCTGTGAAGTATTGTGAACCGAAACATCACCATTGTTGTGGTGTCCCTGATGTCAGTCTGTCAAATAATTTATTTCCAAATACTGCTGTCTGTCTACACAGTATAAAGCAATGAATGGTTTAGGGCCAAAATACATTTCTGATCTTGTAGCTACTACAGCTACATTATGAACCAGACTTCTCAGCTCATCTGGGACAGGTCTGCTTTCTGTCCCCAGAGTCAAAACATGAAGAAGCTGTTTTATGCACCACATATTTGGAACAAACTCCTTGGAAACTGTGCAGGTCTTTCTCAGTTCTTTTAAATCAAAGCTGAAGCAATTTCTGTTTGTCGCTGCCTTTTACAGATTTGTTTTATTCATGTACTGCACACAATTTTTCTGTTTTATTTCATGTCCTTTTATGTGTTTCTTTTGCATTAAGACATGTGTCTTAATGTGCTTTATGTTTTGTGTAAAGCACTTTGAATTGCCTTGTTGAAATGACTGGATAAGTCCATGCTTTTAGTCTGTTAGTGATACAGTACCTATTCTAATGCTGTGTGTCAAAGTTGCAAACCGACCAGTGTGCCACAATAATCGTGACATGCAATTTTCATATTGTCCCATCCCTAATACACATATAAGGGTTGATAATAATGGCTGATATGTCTTTCCCACAGACCATTATGTTATCATCAACCTGCGTCAGGATGGCAAGGTGATAGGCACCAAGGAGACAAAAGGAGCGGGGAGCCACAACCCTGTATGGAATGCCCCCTTCCTCTTTGACCTGCCCTCTGGTGACATCACTCAGCTGCCATTGGTCCTGGAGTTCATTGTCATGCAGGTATGAGCTTCAAAGGTCATCTGTCTAATTGCCTAGACGTGGCTGCTAGATGCACCCATGTTAAAAACCATATCTTTAGGCTTATGATAGGCATTACCAGCAGTGAGTGAGTGAGTACTGAGTAGCCAAATTCCAATACCCAAATCTCTAATCACTCGCTCACTCCACACTCGGTCCTCCAGCTTAACCCGGAAATTGTTTGTGTCTCAAATGGTAATTTGCTTTGGGAGGAACCAAGACCGGCGAGCGAGTGGGCTCTCCAAGCCGCTGTGAATGAATGAATGAGTGAGTGAGTGAGTGTCTTGAAAGCAACATAGCTGAGGCAGCTACTTGGAAACTGTTATAGATTATACCAAAACATTGTTGCCCTGTGCCTCGCTTTCTAGAAGTCATTCTTAAACCAGTGTATTAGAAACCAAATGTGGGTGAAGAGATCTCTCCAGATTACATTTTTCAAGTTCAATTTCAAGCCCTTATTTAAACTCAGAGACCATCTTTCCGATGGGGTCGAGTGCACAACATACAATAAATAAATACAACGATAATAATAAAAAAAAGGTCATTACAAAACAGACACATGAAGATACACAGAAGTCTCTGGTCTTGGCCTTAAACTGATTAAGAGACGGGAGAGAGTCCAATTTGAAAGTGCTTTGTAGCAAGTTCCAGGAACTTGTAGCGGCAAATGAAAAGCCAGTTTTGTCAAGTTCTGACCTAATACAACTGACCTCAAGAACAAGCCAATCATTTGATTGAGTTAGGGATTAACATACTGATTTAAAATCATGGAGATGTAATTTCCCAAGTGCCTTGAAGAAAAACAAAAACCAATGACCTATTTCACCTACAGTACTTTCAAGAGACTCTACTGTATCAAAATACAACAAACAGGGCAGCACAATCCTTCTTCCTCTCTAAAGCAGTTAAGATGTCATTTGTAACAAAGTTGACATCAGTGATTGTACAATGATTTGATCTAAAAACCAGATTGAAGAATTTAATTACACGAGAGCAATGACTTGGAGCAATGACCAACATTTTTGCCAAACATGGAAGCTTGGAAATTGGACGATAATTATATAAATCATCATTGGTGCTGATTTACACGTTATGTATTGGAGTCCAGGCCCTGGGAAAACTACCTGAGGCAAGGCAAATATTAAATACTGTATGTGTTAATTGTTCATTGATGGATGATGTTTTGGTTATTTTCAACATAGCAGTGAATCAAGTTAAGAACCATTACATTAAAGGAGTAGTTCACCCCAAAAAAAACTTATTTTCTATCAATTACACACCCCATGAAGCCCTGAACTCTTGGAGATTTATTCGTTTTTGTCACATTCCAAAGCCAATAATTCGATGACTGCGTGGCTGCTCAGTAGGAGACTCTATGGAGACTCCGCCGGTCATTCCAATTATTGGTTTAGGAATGCGACAAAAACTAAAAAACAAAGAAATCTCCATGAATTCAAGGCTTCATTGATAGAAAATAAGTATTTTTTTTAAAAACATGATTATTTTTTCACTTCAATCCACTGAGATGTCTTTGTGCCAACAGGGGCGTCTCTACACAAAGAGCAGCGTGCTGGGCCGTGTGCTGATTGGCAGCGAGGCCCTGGAAGCAGGACAGGGACACTGGAAGGACATGTGTAGTAAGGGGCAGATGGAGACAGCCCACTGGCACACCATCCAATCAGCCGTCCTGTAGCACTCAGATGGAGACAGCCCGCTGGCACACCATCCAATCAGCCGTCCTGTAGCACTCAGATGGAGACAGCCCGCTGGCACACCATCCAATCAGCCGTCCTGTAGCACTCATCAGCAGACTGCAGGAGTCGTTCAATGTCTCTCTTCCAAAGGAGTGTCGACAGTGTAGATATGCATGGAGAATGTGGGACAAAGCATGATAGAAAATATGTTAGCTAAGGATACATCATCAAATTCCCATCCAAACTAAATTATAATCTTTTTCTAAAGATTCAAAGTGCTACCAGGGTGCTCCACAAACGACACATTTTTAGATCTGTCTCTTAAAGCATAATGCCGTCATAAATAAATGTTTTTGTCATTGTCAACATAGCCAACGACAAGTCAAACACCCAAAAAACTAAAATTCTCCTACCTACTTACCCACTTAAGCCCTATTTTTACTTTGTCGTACAATGGCGTCCCGTGAAACTAGCTGATTTTACAAGCTCACAATGCATCACACTGTGACGTGCTTTGAGCATTCTTTTGAATGATTTAAATTTTTGTAGATTATCGAACAATTTGTGTGAGGGGGGGGGGGGGGGGTTCATTTTAAGTGTGGTCCATCTTAGCAAAACAAATACATTGTAGCTCATATCCTGAAGTCACAGAACTCCAATGTTGTCCAAAAATGTGATAAAACGAGTACCAGACCAGTACTGTTGTTTTGGTCAGTGTATTTAATCACTGTGATGGACATTGTACAGTAATTTGACTTGATTTGATTTAATTTGATTTAATGTACTTTATTGTCCCCTTAGGGAAATGCATCCTCTGCATTTACCCCATCAGCAGTGAACAGCCACTGTGCAGCTCTTGGGGACCAGCTCCTGTTGTAATGCACCAAGTTCATGTCTTTTGGTCATGTAAACAAGGCAATGCACGTGATGCACGGGCACAGAGATGGAAAAAGCTTTCACCTTCGCTACATAAAGTTGTTACTGTATGAGATTACAATGTAGCAACAGTACTACAGTATGTGGGTGTTTTTGAACAACAATGGAGTTCTATGACTTCAAAGATATTATCTATATATTTGCTTTGGTGACACAGACCCACTTTTAATGGTGAAATGCAATTTAAAAAAATCTTGGTTATGTTGAAAATAATAATCTGTTTTGTTAGCTCTATGATGGCCATATTTACTTTTATACATGGTCTGTCTCATTTCTCAATACACTGCAGTGATAGAAATAATTAACTGGCTTTGAACAGAGCATTTAGTTACATGTACAGTAGTTGTACTGCTCACAAGGGGCCCATAAGAGCATTTGGACCGTTTGTTAACCACTTCCAACCCTGCATCTCTATTTTGGGCCTGTCATTATAGGTAAAAAAACAAAAAGAAAGTAGCACAAATAGCAGAAGTACAAGCTCACACATGTTGCAATGCGTTCGCGCTGTGAGCTTCTAGATCTGCCATTTCCGAGGAGGAAGACATTACACTAATGCCATTGTACATCACTGCATTGTCCATTTGATCCTTTCTACACTGACTTCAAAACATAAACCCCAAGACCACTTCATTCCAGTTACATGAACTTGTTAAGGATCGTGGTTGTATTGTAAGTATTGTGCTGCAAAAAACCTGTATTGTGCTGTTTCTCAACCATTGATTTAATACCTGAATTTGGGTTGCAGAATACCCTGAACACGGTTGCTGACCAACAACTACATCAATAGTATTATGTAAGGAATTATATTGGGTCCATCCTGATCCATGTACGTTTTTGGGTACGAGTGTAATATCATTTGAGAAGCACTGCAGGACATAGACTCTGATGTCAGTGTTGACCAGTGTCCTTCTGTTTTTGATGGCTTGTGATTTACTTGTGTGCAAGTACAGTACTGTATTTAAGTAAGTAAGTACATTTTATTTGTATAGCACATTTCACAGAGAGGACTCACAAAGTGCTTTACATACAGAAATAAAAACGGCAAAAAACAATCAAATGATAAGAAACAGAACAAAAACACAATGCATCTCAGAGGAAAAAGGGAAAAAAAACAGACATATTTCAGCTTTGGAGGAGAACCTCAGTGACATTACCCGAAAGCATGTTGAAACAGTGGAGTTTTTAGCTGATTCTTAAAATAATCACAGAAGCTGCAGCTCTCAGGCCACGAGGGAGGGCATTCCAGAGCCTAGGCGCTACAGACTGAAAAGCTCTGTCACCTTTGGTGATTAACCTGGTACGAGGAAAGACCAATAGACCCTGGTCTGCTGACCTCAGGGACCTGCTGGGCACTATATGGTTCCAGCAAGTCAGTTACATATTCAGGTGCCTGGCCATGCAGAGCCCTAAAAGTGAGCACCAGGACCTTGAACTGAACTCTGAAAATTACCGGAAGCCAGTGCAGAGATGGCAAAACTGGAGTAATGTGACATCTTCTGCTTGATCTAGTTAACAGTCTTTCAGCAGTGTTTTGAATGAATTGGAGGCGGTCTATGGATGTCTTATTGAGGCAGGTGAGAATCGAATTACAGTAGTCAAGGCGAGAGGAAACGAAGGCATGTATAATCATTTCTAGATCAGAATGGGAAACAATCGACCTTAACTTCGCAATATTCCTGAGATGGAAAAAACTGGTGCGGGTCACCGATTTAATGTGCGTGTCCAGGTGCATGGCCTGATCAAAAATGACCCCAAGGTTCCTGAGATTGGGGCTCACATTACTTTTGAGGGACCCAATACATCAGAGGCCACAATGAGCACCTCGGTTTTGGCCTCATTCAACTGGAGGAAGTTGCTTGCTAACCAGGCCTTAATGGCAGACAGACACTCATTTAAAACAGCAAGGTTAGAATTGAATTAATCGTCAGGGCAGTCAGGGTTAAACGAGCAATACAGCTGGATATCATCCGTGTAAAGGTGGTAGGAGATGCCTTTAAAATCATTTATAATGTGTCCTAGCGGGAGCAAATACAGTGCGAATAAAATTGGACCAAGTACCGAGCCTTGGGGGACCCCACAGGAAATGTGTACATATAAACATCCCTGACCAGCTTTTCACA
The DNA here is from genome assembly GCF_963280865.1 of Gymnoscopelus braueri. Classification (NCBI taxonomy): domain Eukaryota; kingdom Metazoa; phylum Chordata; class Actinopteri; order Myctophiformes; family Myctophidae; genus Gymnoscopelus; species Gymnoscopelus braueri. The sequence continues at coordinate 55,752,426 of NC_137603.1, forward strand.
TGTAGGCTGTGCTTTTTGTGTATATATTACGTGTAGATACTGTATGTATATATATATATACGCACACATACATGATCAACTGTGGTTCCCTCGGTATTGTATCTATTGTTAAATGCAAACCACACTATTGTACAGATTTTTAAGAATCCTCCTGGGCACTGGGATTCACTCCAGCCTATAATGTTTAAAGTACATGACCAGCCATGCAAACGGTGTAGTATTGTGCTGAACTTTGGCTGTACTACAGTAAGTTCTAACTATCAAAAACAATTGTATAGTATATAAAGTATATAAAGCCCTATTGTATAATGACATGGTTTGAAAAAATGAAGATGGCATGGGTACTCCGTTCCAATATTTTGGTTTTCACCCTCATCAGGGTATGTCAATCAACATGAACGCCATTACCCGATGACTTGATTAAATGGTTGCTACAGCCTTGCAGGAACACAGCAGCCAAATGTAAGATGAGGAGATAGCTTGCTGTACTGTTCTTAGCATCACTGAGCCCTTATATTATAGCAGAAGTTCTTTTTTTTGACTGACCAATGAACATCAGCTAAGTTTAGTCTCCCAATATGGTACAGTATAGTAGGCTATGCAGAGAGAGAGAGAGCAAATACAATTGCTAAAAAAATTCTATACAGTACAGTAGATGCAAAGTGACAGGAGGCTCTCTGTTCTATTTATTGTCTGCTGGTGGTTATATTGTCCAATTTGTAGATGTGTGCCTTTGCTTTTTTAAGTGAAACAGTTTCACAGTCATGTGAATTTGAAATAAAGTGATTTATGGCAGGTTGTTTTTTCATTCTCCTATACGTTTGGTAGAGTTTTAAACCTTTTACAGTGTGGCCATAGGCCAAGTTGTCTAGAACATGGTTTGTGTGTATGTATATGCACATGCAGTATGTCCCCCTAAGAGTAGACCAATTCAATCACAGCTCATGCTGTGCATGACCTCACAAAACAGAAGCACCTCCAGCCACAAAAGCCTGGTGAAGTAACAGTGAAACCTGGAGCAAGAACATTGGGTCATAGTGGAAACTCTATGTATGCATGTAAAACAAGCGAAAGAAAAAACACTTTCATTGAATCTCCTTAGTTTCAACAGTGTTCTTGTGAAACACTGTTTTTGTTATTGGTGAAGTGTTTATATACAATAGATCACTATTTTAATTTGGCCAAAGGAGACCCAGCCCACAGTCTGCCAGTTTAAAGGGCTGTGCAAAACAAATTAGACACAACTGCATATTTTTTTAACAATACTATGTTGATTATCTGGCCCCTAATATGTATCCAGGGCATCAAAAGTTCTCCAGCACTCCATTGTGGATATTTTTCTCTGTTTATCATGTTGGTCACACATTTCTGTTATGTTCCCAGAGAGCACAACACACAAAATGCATGCTATGGGAGAAATCCTGCTCAGCTAAAGTATAATTTCAATGGTGTCTGTCCGTATTAATGCATCATTATATAACACAGAGAGGTTTTCAAACTACACACCTCGTTATACCTAACTAACAATGAATTACTAAAGGCAATTAAGCCAAGCCATTTGTGTTTATTTTGCTCATGTTGTATATCCCAGGTTATTTTGCTTGCTGATTCAGTACTATAAGGTCCCTGGTTGTGCTAGCCCTCTGGAGCTACAGTTCTCCACAGTAGAGTCCTCTGGTCGGCTTTTGAAATGGAGTCTGAGGACACTGAAGTGTGTGGTGGGGCCCTCCCTAGATTGTTACCCTAACCATGACCACACCAAACACAAGCCTAAACTTAACCCCTTGAACCCAAGCATCACTATACTGGGTCTAACATTCAGCGAACGTAGCAGATCTACAAGATTGGCTATTTTCGACAAAGATATTTTAGTGTGGAGTAAAAACAGAAGGGGGTCCTTGTGAGTTCTTGTGAATCCGGTCAACTATAGGGTAATCTCTCATGAACAGCAGAGGGTGCTGTTTTTTCCTTTTTTTTGATGGGTTCCCAGATGGGTTCCCAGATTGACTATAGGATTATCAACCATAGTATGAAACAAAACTGTTGCAGACTTCATGTCACTGTGTCAGCTCTGTCATTATTTGGTTGCAGGGATAGGCACTGTTTCTGATAAATGTATTTGAAATATATTTGAAATACATCTACTATTTAGCAATTTTGAAACAAATAATAATTGTGTAATATTTGGGCTAAAAGGGATGTGTTTTCGACCCTGTAGAATGCCCTTTTATCTTCAGACATTGGTCATAATTTATCACATAAAGCACAGTACGCATACAGTATATACCTTTAATTCTGTGGTGCTCATACCTGTCCTAGGCAGCTGCAACAGTTTACCGTAATTTAATAATATTTATTTTGAAAAACATTTTGGATCATACATTTTTAACCATCCCTAGTTGACTGGTTCTCACAAGTGGTCAGTTTGCAGAACAACCCATGGAAAGCCTGGCACCAGTGCCATCCAGCTTGACAGGCTATGATATGATGAGACTTTTTTTGTTTGTTTGTTTGTTTGAGACTGTTTGTGTATAGGGCCCTTAGGTTTGAGCTACACCCCGCCTCTGCGACTCATAGGAAATCTCAATGCTGTGTGTAAACTTTTGAAATTAAACCATTTAACCGTGGCCACCTTGTACCTGTACTGTCAGACTATTATCATTTATGAACGTAGACAATTCACCTAAAAACCACACCAAACAAAGCTGTGCTCATTCTACATCCTCACTTCATCCTACTACGTCACTTCAAACGCCCGCTCGGCATGCTCAACTAAAAAGGGATGAACTGACTGACCTCTGTCTGGTGCAGAAGATTCCCAGTAACACAGAACTTCGAAAGATGGACCGCACTCAGTTGAACTCAGTTGAACGTCTCTTCAGTATTTAATTTGTAATTTGCAGCAGCAGCAGTCACCGGACAACAGAAATGTATGTGTTTCGGCCGATGGCGAAGGCCTATACGGCCAAAACACGTTTGTTTATGTTGTCCGGTCCATCTTTCAACGTGAAGTAAACAAACAGGTGTTGACAGACAATATTATACTAAGCTAATTAAGACAATAGTATATTTAAGTTTTTGCAACTTTGCCTCCAAAATTATAGCCCTTACTTTTTTATCCACACAGTCACAGTAGAATGGAGAAGAAAAAAAATTTGAAAATCCATGCATTTGATATCCCCCCTGGTCATTCATTTTTATGCATGGCCAGTGGGGATATGTTTTATCCTTGCTTCTGTTCAGAATAAATTAAATACAAGCATTTCCTTTTGGCATTTCGTAATGACTGTCTAATGTTCTATATTTATGGTTGATAATAATATCAGACCTTTACAATGTAATTACAAATAAATATGTGAACTACATTGACCCTGGCATCCCTATTAAAATATATATATATTACAAAAAATTGCTCAAATAGCAAATCTACAGTACAAGCTCACAATGTGTTACGATGTTACGTGTGAACTTACAGATCAGCTATTTGTCATGTGGTGAAGTGTACAAATCGAACCCTATATGACATATCTGAGTTCCTCATTCTGGGTCACACATGGGAGTTGACAAGGCACCTTCGCTTCTAAGGAACTTCATCAATTCAACCACCCATCTACTCGACAGAGCTAACGTAAGTGTAAGATATAACACTTTCAACATGATGGAAATTCATTCATTTAAGATCACGTATTTAAAGCAAAAGAAAGATTGTTATAAACCTGTTATAAAAGTGTTGTTCAGATCATCTGTTTTACAGCAGTGCATACTGTACTGTACATTACTTGAATGATATGCCTTTTATATTATCAAGGTTGCATAGTTTAAATGTCTTTAAGCATTGGATGAATGCATTCTCTTTTATCACAAAGATTCTTCCTTCAGATTCTGCTGTGTACAGATAACCCATACAACAAATGTTAGAACAAAAACAAACCAAAAACTGTATTGTAAAGCACATAGTGCAGGGGTCGGCAACCTTTTTGACATGAAGTGCCATGTTTTTATTTAAGTTTAATTATGAAGCCACATCAAAATATATTTCCAACATATTTTGATAAGCATATATATATATATATATATATATATATATATATATATATATATATATATATATATATATGCATAACAACCTTTATTTTTTCTTCTCCTTTTTTTAAAATATTTTAATTCAAATCAGGATGTAATGATCATTAGATTCAGAGCAATAACCCACCTATCTCCCAGACTCCCTCCCCAGATAGAGACAGAGTTTGAATAAATGTAGAATTATGTACAGGATGTCATTTGCATACAGATGTGAGGGGAATTTTTAGTTTATTTAAAATACAAATCCTCTCTCTCACACTTATGCCACTGTGCCAGTCATCACCCTCCCCTGTGCCAATGTTGGCACCCGTGCCTAAGGTTGCCTACCCCTGACATAGTGTATACATTGAACTGTGTTGGTTTTCTGTGTAACTGATGGTGTGTTTAAAAACAGGATCAATAACGTTTTCACAAACAAGGGGAAAACCACCAAATTCTACAGTAGCCTACTATGTCTAACTTTGTAAACCGTTAAAAGGGTTGAGCTGTGAAAACAACATTTCTCAGCTGCTCAGAAACAAGAACAACCAGTTAGTATTTTAGAGAACAGTGCCTTTGACCTCTGACCAGGGAAGTCAAAGTTGCTAAATAAACAAATACAAAAAAACATATACCAACAGGCCAACAGGAAATACTTTCAGAACAGTGTGCGATTGGTACTATTTGAGTACAAATCGAGGAACAAATGCTGGTCTTTGTATCTGAATGTATTATTACTATAATAATAATAATTATTATTATTAGTAGTAGTATTAATATGATCATAATAACAACCACGTGTTATGTAACATCTCACCTCTTCTATCTGCTCTCTCCAGAATTGTTCACAACTCAAGCTTCTTCCTCTTCAGACAAAGAGCTTCAGTTGCTTGTGACAGAGAAACATGTCTGGAGTTCTGATATGTTTCCTTATTGGATGCATGCTGCATGGTAAGTTACTGTATACAACAATGATTGCATTCTGGGATTGCTGGTAGAAATTAACACTCTTGATTTGCAGTGCAATTAGTACAAGTGGCCTTAAAAACAATACTTTTAAAACATGCATAATACTTACAACGGTACAGATGTACTGTACGTAGATAGTGGTTAGCCCGGGAAACCAGACGAATCTGCCAGTGTGAAAGTCTGGCAATACCAGGCTAGATAGTGGTAATTGCACAGCTTTTTGAATTACAGTTCTCTGTAAAAGGGGTGTTGGGAGAAGGAAGTGGTGTCCCTGAAAAGCAATTCATGACAAACTAGGTCATGCAAGGTATTCTCAGAAATGCTTTGCATAAAAAAAAGGTTGAAAATGAGAACAACAACTAAAGGAGCACTCAATATATCACATATAATAACCAGGACGGGTGACCTGCCCAAAGCTGTGTAAATGTTCAGCTGTCATGACCAGAGGAAGCTGCGGGGGGAAACAGTGTTTTACTTTTTGCAGTCATAGCATCCGCTATGGAGATAAGTGATAGTAGGAACATATAAGTTATTACATAATTATATATAAGATCAAACATAAGATAAGGATGTATTGAAATTAAATAAAAGGATAAGATAACAACACTCTTTGCACCTAATCAAAAATCTGTGTTTTCAGTCTGCATTTAAAAGAAGAATACTGCTGTAGCAGACCTTAAAGGGATACTTCACTTTCGGGCCGGGGACACATTTAAAAAAAATATTAAAAATAAATGAAAAAAGTTATGGAAAATTCATGGCCCCCTCACGACACGCAGTGTCCTACTAATGTGTGAGGGGGCCATGAATTTTCCATAACTTTTTTCATTTATTTTTAATATTTTTTTTAAATGTGTCCCCGGCCCGAAAGTGAAGTATCCCTTTAATTCAAGTGGTAGAGAGTTCCATATAGACTAGAGAGTATGACTATAATGACCGCACCATAACTTAGAATTTATTCTAGATATAATGAGGAAATATTTATCTGATGATCTAAGGGATCTGCTCTGTGCATATTCAGTGAACATGTATGTTAACCACGTAGGAATTTAGGAAGGACCTAAGCCATTCACAGATGTACCAAGAACTAAAAGGTTAGATGCAATCAGTGTTATCAAATCTGTCAATGTAAATAAGTGTCAATCTATCATTTACTCTTCACCATTCCCTACTGAAAGACTTGTGTTTTATGTTTCAGATTCCCTCTGCCAAAGGTTTGCCGCCTTTGTGCCTCAGAGTATGGAGGTTCTGCGTGGATCCTGTCTGACGATCCCTTGTTCCTTTACGATTCTACGGGAATTCGATAACAATTTAGATAACACTTGCAAAGGAATTTGGAAAATAGGTGGTACAAATGGCGAAGAGGTATTTAACCCATCTTCAAACAAACCTCAAACTATACAGAGATTAACTGGAATTCTGACTGGAAATTTAAATAATAAGGACTGCACCACAATCCTGAACAACATGGATTCCAGTTACAGTGGTGATTATTACTTCAGACTACAATGCAACAACGCTCTTAAATATGATTTTGGACAACAACATTTGAAGGTGTTGGTTAAAGGTAAGCATAGAGTAAAATTACAATTGTTAACCGATACTTTGACTGAACGTATTATGGATATACTGCATTATAAATCAAATTATGGAATTAAGTGCTCATGTGTAATAATTACTCCATATACGTCTTCATACCAGAAGAACCACCCAAACCAACATTAACACAAGACCCAGTGAATGTGAGTGAGGGGTCCCCAGTTAGACTAAGATGCTCTGCTGCAGTCCCCTGCTCTTCTCTGCCACCAACTCTGACATGGACCCCCAGACTGGCTAACACTGAAGAGAAACTGATGGAGAATGAAAATAAAACCAAAGTATTGGTATCTGATATGACCTTCACTGCTTCTCATATCCACCATGGACTGGAGATCTCTTGTGCTGTTTCATACAAACGACAATCTAGCAACAGAGCTCTGACATCTAATACACACATAACAGTCCATGTTCAATGTGAGTTAATCTTTACTGGATTCATCTAGTACATTTATAACACAGTGTCAATCACTGTGTTACATTAAGTCCTATAGTACATAACATTATACGCAACCAGATAAAAGGGTGAAATGTTTAAAATGACCAGAAAAAAAGTAACATATTTCTGTATCAATAGAATGTTGACTCAGCAAGTTTGATAGAAAGGTATGAGCATTGAGCAATGTGGCACACAGGAGAGCCTGCAACCTACAATATTGTCCTTAATATGTATGACTCTGATTCAGTACAAGAGCAGCACTAACTCTGACCTGCAACAGTAAATGCATACCTCTGGTAGAGTTAATGGAGGTCAGGTGACAGAGGTTACAAACAGTTCATACATACTGTACACATTGTGCACAATATTATGAAACAATCTTCAGTAATCAATTAATCAATAAATGTTTTTCTAGATCCTCCGAGGAACACCACAGCGTCAGTCAGTCCCTCTGCTACAGTACAAGAGGGCAGAACTGTGAATCTGACCTGCAGCAGTACAGCCAACCCCACTGTAAATGAATACACTTGGTATACATTTATTAAAGGGAATAAGACTGTAGTTGGTTCTGGAAGCATCCTCACCTTCAGCCAGATTCCTAGGGAAAAGAGTGGGCTGTACTGCTGTGAAGCGAAGAACATCCATGGAAAATCTAACGCAACAGTCATGCTTATCATTGAATGTAAGTACTGTGTGTCATCCATAGAAGCTGGTGTTTATACTGTATATCTGTTAGGCAACTCTGGTCTTTTAGATTTGATCAGTTTACAACATGTCAGCTGATCCCTTTGGTCCAACAACAGTAAAGGGCAGTGACTTGTAACAGTGACGCCAACTTACTGTAGTAAGTAAAAAGCAAAAACGTTGTGCCATCACTCAATGTACTGTAGGTGGGGCGCTGAAGCAGCAGCACTATGCCAGAAAGAATTTATTTTTTTAAGCAGAAAAAACATGTCTTTAAGCTCAATGGTGACAACTACAGTGTGTAAATACTTTACTTACTAGTGAGTTTATTAATGTAGTGTGTCTAACGAGTTAGATTGGAGACGTGTCGTGACGTCCATGGTACGGTAGCTGTCCCTCCTGTTGCCCACAGTGGTGGAAAAAGTTCATTTCTTTTTTTACTTAAGTAAAAGTATCAATATACTGCAATGTAGAAATACTCTGTTACAAGTAAAAGTCCGGAATTAAAAATATACTTAAAAAAGTACAAAAGTATTGGTATCAAAATGTACTTAAAGTACCAAAAGTAGTAAGTACTCATTATGCAGAATGTCCGGTTTCAAGTTTTCAAATCGTTGCTAAACTAATGGCCTAAGTAATTTTTTGAGGAAAATGATATTTTTGGCTAAGTCAGATTTAATCCTATTTAAACCTATTTAAATCTCTTATGTTACATAACTGACAGACAGTGTTATTTCTATTTAAATAGTCATAATTTGTTATAAACATTTTGGGTGAAATGAAGAAATATCATATAGTTTTGTTTTGGATCAGTTTTTTATTTTTCCTGGGGAAAAAAATGACATAGGCCATTAGTTTAGCAAGGCGACGAAATGTATAAAACATCTTTTGAAAATAGCAATGCGTTGCATAGCGACGCATTGCATCGGTACAAGGTCATACAAGGTTTCCACCCGACAGCGACGATATATAGCCTATATATCAGAAAATATTTCTATTTCACAAACGAACTGAACATGGATGTTGTTTTCAAAATAATTATTTATTTCTTGTCCATCAGAGCAGTGAGGTCACACAGCTTCTCTATACTTTAGTGTGATAATGATAGCCTAAATTTAGATTTGTTTGCTGTAATAAATGCTTATTGCTTGCTGGATAGTCACACTCTCAACGTTGGGATTTTGCTTTATTTCTCCTGGAACTGCTGGATCTCCTGGATCTACTGGGTCTCCTCTACCTTCAGTGACTGTACCTGTGGAAGCGAGTTCTCTAAATCTTGTGGGTCTGATTGTAGGACTTCTGGGTGTGATTGTACTGACCATCCTGCTGCTCCTGCTGTGTAGATACACAGCTTCTAAAGGTGAGAACCACTACATTACACGAATTACATCTAGATTAAAGATGCAGTAAGTGATATAATGTGATATGTGTGTGTGTGTGTGTGTGTGTGTGTGTGTGTGTGTGTGTGTGTGTGTGTGTGTGCATGCACGCGTGCGCGCGCGCGTGCGTGCGTGTGTGTGTGTGTGAGAGAGAGAGAGAGAGAGAGAGAGAGAGAGAGTGTGAGTGTGAGTGTGTGTGCGAGCAAGCGCACAAGTTAAAATAAGTATTACATAAGGTAAATGTATGTTTTAACAAACAAGTATCACTTAAGGTCTGTACACATGGGAGTGTTTATTTTGTGTGATTAATTCACATTAAAGTAAACTGCTGTTTATGTCATGAGGACATCCACACAGTATGCAAAGATTACACAGTGATAATTATTTTCCTAAACCAGGTAGATTTTTAACGCAAATAAAATCATCTACATTCATGAATGAGGCATCACCAAATTAATAATTTGATGTGTAATATTCATTTGCATATCGTTTATTTGTGTCGCTCCTAGTGTATAAGTACATTTACACTACCTTTAAAATCACTGAGCAACTATCCTAAATACTAAATAATTATGACATAGCAATTTAAAGGCTCAAATATATTTTTTGCTCCTTTTTTTTTCTTTTACAGATCTATGTTGTGCCAGGTAAGTACTACTAAGTATTATTCATCGCCATGACAGCAGTAGATTACATCTGGTTTTATTCTTAATTTATGATACAAGTTCATCTTCTTAAGCTCAACTGCAGACCAGACAACCAATCAGGGCTCAGCTGTAGCCCAGAGTGGGGATCCTGATGATTTGTACTGCCCACTGCAGCACGGTCAGTCTTTGAACTATAATCATGTTAAAGTTTTTTCCTGATAATGAAAATTGATTCTTATTTGAATCTAAATTGATCTAGAACTTCAAATAAAAACAATTATCTCCTCGACTCCTCCACTGATCAATCAATGAATGTTGTTTTTAGAAGTACCTTAAAGTATGTCAGTTTGTTCTGTGCTTGTTGTTCTTAATTAGCATAATAATTGCCTAAATTGAAACCATGATTGAAATAACGATTATAAGCACCACATTAATGCTTTGTTTATCTTTAGGTGACAGAAGCCTGTATGGTGTAATTCAACACCCTGATGATGAATATGAAAATGGTACAGTATATGTTTTTTAAACGTCCAATCAAGTGAGATTTTAATATACTTTCATGTGTTATTGTGGGGTATTAATATTAGGAGAGTCATCAACAAGTGGAAAACTGCGTCAACTCATGCACCACGGTCGGAGACATCCACTTCTGCCGGTATTTGAGCGACAAAGGGAATTCAAATGTATTAAATTATTAGCCCCACCTGTTAACTGTAGTGAAAAGCAGTTGATAGGTGTGTGTGTGCATCTCTGGTCTGCGGGACGCTGCGCATTTACGCTCGTGTCATTCCATTGATCACAGTGATATCCCCAGACGTTGCAGACAGGAGGAGATCATAAGAGATCTTAAGATTAACTAATGTTCTATGTTTTGCACATTGAAAATGTTAGCTGCTGGGTGTACAGTGGAATTATATCTGTCCGGTCAAGTTTATAACTTATATGACCGATGTAAATAAGAACAGATCTACAAGCTAAAAACTAAAAAAACTAAAAACAAATCACATCTGTCGCTAGTTTAAAGTCTTCTTTCAATCACCATGATATGCGTTTTGGTAAATTATGGTCCCATTCATTTTAAAATTCCCGCTGTGGTCCCAACCAATAGCATTAATTTCCGGGTCCATTTTTCGGACCGGATATAGAATAATGGCGGATTTGAAATCGCTGAAAAATAGGCTTCATCTACGATATGTAGAAACCAGATTTTTTTTACTTGTCTATGGTTCTAACCGGAGCTTTAGGCCAACCCCGCCCCCTGAGAGCCACTGGAATCCAAACCGTGCGCCCGACCGTCTCCATTGGCTGGCTGTTTCCAGTTTCACAATGTATATCTGATGGACATGGCCGTCTTGTGCACCCGTTTGTCAACTGTTGCTGTTAAAATACGACAGGCGGTTATAGGTTAATATTAATAACTGCTTCTCTGCTGACGCTATCCAAAGAATTTATAAATAGATGCAGACTGCCAAACTGTTGCTGATAAAATACGATAGTCTGTTAGGTTAATATTAACAGTGTTGGGCAAGTAACTTTATATTTGTAGTAGATTACATATTACTTATTACCTTCATTTTAAAGTAATACATTTCGTTACTGTCTGAGCAAGAGTAATGTATGAAATTACTTATTACTTTTAAGTTACTTTTTACCCCCAAAAATTTAACAATTAAATAGTCTAGATCAGCGGTTCTCTGACCCAAAGTGGGGTCGCGGGAAGGTGCCGTTGGGGTGGCATCCAAAAAATATGTTTTTTTTTTTAATTAAATCTGTAAATCTGTAAAAAAAAAAATACATAGATTGGACAACCAGCTTTTCAGTTTGTACAAATATTACAGCATTTATTAGTAGCATCAGAGTACATAATCAATGATAAGTGTTTGTTGAGTTACTGTAACTCTGTTTCATTTCCTTAGATACAGCCGTGTAGAAAAACCCAACACCACACAATGTGGACGAAGACAAATGGATCTTCAACAACAAATGTATGGTCATTTATGTGTGTAACCGAACAAGAACTACACAAACACGCACACGCACACGCACACGCACACACACACACACACACACACACACACACACACACACACACAAGAAGTGTGAAGTCCAGTTTTCAACAACAATGTATTCTGGAAGTATCAATCAATTTATCTTAGATGTGGTGCACATGCAGTATTCGCACATGATGCACACAAAGAACAAATGTGTACTTGTTAAAATGTTTTCGATTACATCTGTACATTGCAGAGGTGTAGACTTGAGTCACAAATTTGATGACTTTAGACTTGATCAAATAAAAAATACTCGACTTGGACTTAAACGCTGACGCACGACTCATGACTTGAGCCTTGTTCATTGACTTGAGCCCTCTCTTGACCTGATACTTCAAGTCTTTTCAAGTCACTTGATACCTTCCAAAAAGCTTAGGACTTGTTTGGGATTGAAACTAAAAGTTTAGGACTTGGACTTTACTTGTGACTTGCCAGTCTTGACTTGAGACTTGACTCAGGACTCGATCTCCACCTGGAAATGTAGGGCCCGAGTACTGCACCACTGCGAAGCCCTATTGAAATGCATGGGGTAATTCTTCGTGTTTTTCAGGGCCTAAGCGTAGCCTACTCAAAAAGTGGTGCAAACACATCACAAGGGCAAAAAATGTAATAATTTATTGGTCTCAAAAAGGGCCGTGGCCTAATGGCTCAATACCGCTCCATACAAAATGCAAGTTGAAGCCCCACAATACGGTTTCACCTACAGTATATGTATGACATTTGGTACACACCTGTATCATGTCCCGACCTACAAAAAAAGTACCTTTGAGCCATGACATAAACCCAATAGTGCCGTGTCATCACCACGGGGGGCGTGGCATAGTAGCTGCAGACATACTTGTGCGGGGGGAAATGTTAAGTCAACCTGTTTATACCCCACAAAGATGTCCGCCGCTACCAAATGACACCTGTTGACACCCCCTTCAGGATTTTTGGCACGCACTATAGGAAGTCAGCCATTTTTTAGTAATTGTGGCGTTTTATTGCATTTATGCCACAGGTTGTACTTTAACAAACTCCTCCTAGGAGGATGGTCAGATCCACCACAGACTTGCTCAGCGTACTCAAAAGACCTTAACGATGCAAAGTTATCAAAAGCGTGGGTTTTCGTAAAAACGGCATGACCGTGGCGAAAAGTCAAACTTACATGTTTCAACGCCAAACAGGAAGTGTAAATAGCCGATCTACAAGGTCAAGTTTTTCCTTTTTTCCCATGTCACTTTTGAGCTGATTGCCTTACAGACTAATTGTGGGTGATGTAATTGGACTCAGATCAGAGTCCTTGTCTGTAACTTGACTCCACCTCATTTTCTTTTTAATATATTTTTTGTGGCTTTATGCCTTTATTTGAGAGTATAGCAGGCTGACAGGAAATGGGGAGAGAGATGGGGGAGGGGGCGACACACTCAAAGGTCGCCGGGATCTGGATCGGGAATCGAACCCGCGACACGCTGTCCAGCTGGATTACCAGCATATGTGGTATGCGCCTGGACCGCTAGGCCAGCAGGCGCCCCTCCACCCCCCTTTCTGATTGGTTGATATTTGTAAATTCCTATCTTTTGCCATAACTTTTGACCTGCTTTAATGTGTATTGATTTTATACAGACATGTGTTTTATTAAACTAGTTTAACCACATTAACCCCACATTTATCTCTATGTTGGGCAAATCTTCCAAACATTTCTAAGTTTTTAAATATTTTTTAAATTGCCAAACAATAGCTGAGCTCACAACGGGTTGCATCGCAGTGCATTGTGAGCTTATAGATCAGCTGTTTGTCATATTGTCGGGTGGAAACCTTATATGTCCAAAACCCTTCTTTTTAAATTATCATTTATTTTTTTATTAAAATAGTGAAAATAGACGATCTACAAGCTCACAACGTGTCGCACATGTTGTTTTTCAATCTTGTATGACAAAGTAGGTAATAAAAAAAACATGCTATTGTCATATGATGTAATATCTAGGGATTAAGTTGTTGATGACATTTTTATTACACATTATTCTATTTTTAATTATAGTATTTTCCTTAAGATATCAAACTCATGTTTATTCACATTTTGACCTGCTGTCTGAAAGCTACTTTCATTAATCTCAAAGAAATAATGTAATTGTTAGGCTTTTTTGTACATTTTACTTTTTTGTGTTTTTTTGTTTTTTCTTGTTTTATTGAATTCTGCATAATTTTTCAATTAAGTGTTTATGCTTGCATGTTTTTCAAATGATTGAAAATGTATTGTGATAAATAAATACATCTTTATTTGTATTTTTTAATGAAGTGCTTCAGTGTGTTCATAACATGTTGTCGTATGTTCTCTATGTTCTCTATTATCGAGACTATCTCTCCAACCAACATAATTCATATGGGGAATGACCCCACCTCGCTTAAAAAATTTGGATATTTCTTTAATACACACCAATCCTACTGGCACACACAGCTATAATGCCGAGGTGTGTGTGATTACACTGATTTTTTTTTATCTCCACCGAGGCATGGAATCCTTAAGATTCTATTTAGACTTAAGGGAAGAACTGACACCTCCAACCAACTTTTTGGTGGAAATGACATCATGATTTTACAGAAAAACGTTTTCTTGTTTGATTTTATCTCCAACTGCAGGGGGCACCAATGGGCTCAGTATAGTCCGTTTTGTCAAGGGGGGTTTCACTGTTTCAGACCAGTCCTGCACATGAACTCTGCAGCCGCACTGAGTCTGAGGCCCCTGCTGGAAAGCATCCCAGCCCAAACATTAACGTAACTAATAATTGGGCCGCGCGACCCGGAAATGACCGTAATGATCCTAAAACGGGAGCGAACATATATATATATATTTTTTCTTTTCTTTTTTTGTGGCCCAGCGACCCACTGGCCCAGCGGCCCACCGGGCATTTGCCCGGTACGCCAAATGGCCAGTCCGCCGCTGCCACAACATGCTGTTATTTATTTAGGAGATATATTGATGATATTTTTCTCATCTGACAGGGAACTGAAGAAGAGTTACATAGATTTGTGTCCTACCTAAATAATCTGACCCCTACCCTCAAATTCAACATAGAGTTTAACAAAAGGGAAATTCCATGTCTAGCACTTGCTAGACATGCAGGAAGGCAAATTGTCCACCTCTCTGTACACCAAACCTACAGACAAGAATAGCTTGTTACATGCCACCAGTGCACACCCCCTGCTTTGAAGAAAGGCTTTCCATATTCTCAATTCCTTAGACTAAAACGTATTTGCAGTAGTCCATCAGATTTTGAGAAAGAGAGAGATATCATGTACGTAATTTTGTTGGGAGAGGCTGCCCTCGAAAGTGACTTGACTCTGCTTTAACTAAATTGCACAACCAGAATCAGGTTGTGCAGACCAAAAAAAAATGTGCCTAAATCACTACCTACAATCCATTGAGCAATGATGTACGTAGTATCATTGAGAAACACTGGCATGTTTTGTCAGCTGATCCTGAAGGTGCCAAACTGTTCACTGACCCTCCTCTTTTCTCCCATTATAGATCTCGAAGCATCAGAGACTATGGTGAAAGCAGACTGCTACATACCCCCCCCCCAGCAACACACAGGGCTTGATGGAGTCACCGGCTTCTACCCTTGTCTGCACTGTGTAACTTGTAAATATTCCAAGAAAATGAACACATTTAAAAGTGCAGTCACTAACAAACAATACACCATCAGACAATTTGTCAACTGCAGTTCTTCCAATGTAGTCTATATGATTTCCTGTAAATGTAATCTCCAGTATGTAGGCAAAACATCCAGACCAGTCCGCACATGCATTATAGAAAACATGAGTGCCATCAGACGCATGGACATTAAATCTGCTATTACCAGACACTTTATGGAAGCCGGTCACTCCATAGCAGATCTGGCATTCATAGTGATAGAACAAGTTAAGAAATCCAGAAGAGGTGGTGATTTAGACACCAAACTCCTACAAACTGAATCCAGATGGATTATCCATTTACAGTCTGAAGACCTCTCCCTCCAGTGCTTCCCTTATTTAATTTATTTTGTACTATGTTGTAATGGTTTTCAAGAAAATCTTTCAAAAATGTTTCTTTAAGAAAATGCTAACATGGCTAAATGTGTAATGGTCTGTACAATGAACTTCATGATTTCAAATGTAACACTGTGTAATCCTAGGTTACACTTTTATTTCACCTCTGGGGCAGAATCTGCCAATGCATTGTCAATGTAAATGCGTGGATTCACGCAAGAGCGGATTTTTCCGCTTGTCGCGCAGACCTTGCGTTAATCTGCTCTACACGACTTGTCCATTGGAAGCAGAAAACTGCTGGAGGCAGGAGCTGATTTTCCCCCTCTGTCCAATCGGGTGAGTTGAAGGCGGACCGTCCCAAGATTCAGGAAGCAACATGGTGCTCAAGGCCATAGATATAGAAACCTAGATACCTCATTGGCCTCTGCAGTTCATTGGAGCGACTAGTATCTCAATACAAGGCTCTTCCGCAGGGCTGTTTGACTACTGACCAATCACAACACGTTGACTACTGGCCAATCACAGCTTGTCTAACTGACTAGTTGCTGCGCGGCTGCCTCAGAATCAGAATCAGAATCAGGTTTATTGTCACATCGCAGGTTTACAAGGTAAAAAAGTGGGTGAAATTCGTTTTTGTACATCGTTCCCATCGCAACGTTAATTTCCATAGAAAGAAGAGGGGGGGGGGAGAAGAAGAGGGGTGGGGGGCAAGTGGGGAAGGAGATCAAAAACAAGAGAACAACAGAAGGCCAGACAAGTTATCTACATATTTACAAAGTACCTGAGATAATAAAAAACTAAGGTGCCTGAGCATAGCAGCAATGTATGTATACTGTGCATGATATACTTATACTGTGCATGATATACTTATGGACGTTAAGGTGCTTAGAGAAAAAAAAAGAGCACAATAAAAAAAAGACAAAAAAAGTCAGTGCGTTATACATGGGATTAAGGTGCAAAAGGTCAATGCGTGTCCACCTAGGGTGGACTGACCCTAGTATAATCCGCAAGTAGCTCCATGAGGGAGTGCAACAAAAAGTAATTTGTACCTGGTGTAGTCCACAGGTATGTCCGAGGGGGAGCTAAGTCCAAGTCATTTGTCCCTGGTATAATCCACAGGTGTGTTCAGGAAGAGCCAGAAAAGTCTGCGACCAGCTGGACAGTACCGCCTGTTGTCAGGCTGCTGAACAAGGCTTATGCCTCATTCAGCATTCTGACAGCAGCCGGATTAAAACTGCACCAGTACCTGGTGGTGGAACTCTTGATACTGCGGTAGAGCCCCTTGCCCGGTCGTGGTCGTTGTAGGGGTTTGAACAGTTTGTGACTTGGGTGGTGCTTGTCCTTGATGATGCGCTTGGCTTTGACCACGCACCGCTTTTTGTACAGTTCCTGGAGCACTGGGAGCTCGCCTCCCATTATCCGCTCTGCCGATCGCACTACTCGCTGTAGGCTGATCTTTTCTCGGGCAGTGCAGTTCCCGTACCAGGCCGTGACACAGCCTGTTAGGATGCCTTCAACAGAACTGTTGTAATACAGCCTGAGGATGCGATGTCCTACTCCGAGCTTCTTCAGGCGGCGGAGCCAGTACAGTCGCTGCTGAGCCTTTTTCCTCACGTGTGTGGTGTGCGTCTCCCATTTGAGGTCCTCCTCGATGTGTACTCCGAGGAACTTGAACTCGCTGACCCTTTCCACTGCAGCACCGTCGATGAGGATGGGCGCATGGTCTCTCCGCGGCCTCCTGAAGTCCACGATCAGTTCTTTGGTCTTGTCGACGTTAAGAGCGAGGTTGTTCTCCTCTCTATAGTCAGACTCGTCGTTGTTGACGATTCGGCCTATCACTGTTGTGTCGTCCGCGTACTTTATGATGGTGTTGGAGACATGTGTGGCTATGCAGTCATACGTGTACAGGGAGTAGAGGAGAGGGCTCAGCACGCATCCCTGGGGTGCTCCGGTGTTGAGGGTCAGGGGGTCGGATGTGATGCTGCCCATTCTCACCACCTGATGTCGGTTGGACAAGAAGTCCTGTATCCAGTCGCACATGCTTGGGTGTAGCCCTAGGTCTCTGAGCTTTTTGTCAAGTATTGCTGGGACAATGGTGTTGAATGCTGAGCTGTAGTCCACGAACAGCATACGTACATATTTGTCCTTCAGCAGCTTGTTGTCCATGTGCGAGAGGACGGTGTGGAGAGCCATGGCAATAGTGTCGTCGGTGGATCTGTTTTTGCGGTATGCATACTGCCACGGATCCAGCGAGGCAGGTAGCGTGGAGCTGATGTATTCCCTCACCAGTTTCTCGAAGCACTTGCTGACGATCGGGGTGAGAGCGACAGGTCTCCAGTCGTTCAGGCATGTCACTTTGGCCTTTTTGGGAATGGGCACAATGGTTGACATTTTGAACCCTGCAGGGACCACAGCCTGGGAGAGGGAGAGGTTAAAGATGTCAGCGAAGACACCCGCCAGCTGGTCTGCACATGCCTTAAGGACCCGGCCTGGAATCCCATCAGGTCCGGCTGCCTTGTGGATGTTGACCCGTGCGAAGGCTGTACGCACTTCTCTCTCCGAGATGGTTAGAGGGTTCTCCTCTGCTGGTGCTGCTGATGGCCCCGCTTGGCTGCCGCGGTTGGGGCTGATCTCAAACCGTCCGTAGAAAGTGTTCAGTTCGTTGGGGAGGGGGGCAGGCGGGTTCACCTCGCTTCTGGTTCTTGTTTTGCAGTCTGTCAAGGTGTGTACCGCCTGCCATGTGCTCCTGATGTCGCCATTGCTGAGTTGGTCTTGCATCTTTTTTGTGTAGGCCTTTTTCGCTGTTTAGGGCCGCGCGTGTCGTGTTGCGCGTTTCCACGTCGCCAGATTTGAAACCAGCATCCCGTTCATGCACATGTGCACGTACTCCGCTGTCCATCCATGGTTTCTGATTGGGATAGATCCGAACTGTCTTTTTTGGGACTATGTCATCTATGCACTTACTGATAAAGCCAGTGACTGAGTCTGAGAGTTCGTTGATGTTATTCCCAGCGGCGTTCTTAAACATCCCCCAGTCAGTCTGGTAGAAGCAGGATTGTAGCATAGCGTCTGTGTCCTCAGACCAGATTCGGATTTCCTTCTCAACGACCGGCTCCCTTTTTAGCCTCTGTTTGTAGGCAGGTAGCAGCTGGATGGCGTAGTGGTCAGAGCTTCCTAGCGGTGGGCGTCGGAGAGCTTTGTATCCATCCTTGAAGGGCGTGTAGCAGTGGTCAAGAATATTGTCACCACGGGTACTGCAGGTGACATGCTGGTGGAATTTGGGAAAGACCTTTTTTAAGTCTGTCCGGTTGAAGTCGCCTAGGCAGATGGCTGCGCAGTCCGGGTGACGATTTTCTTGTGCACTGATAGCCTGGTGTAATTCCCTCATAGCTGTGTCCTTATTAGCTCCAGGATGAATGTAAACAACGGCTACAATCACAATGCTGAAGTCGCGTGGTAGGTAGAAAGGACGGCAGGCTATGATTAAAAGTTCAAGGTCTGGTGAGCAGTGACTATCTAGGATTTTAACATCTTTGCACCAGTTGTTGTTGATCAAGGCACAAACTCCCCCCCCACGTTGCTTACCGCTTAGTACAGGGTCTCTGTCTTTCCTATACGCGGTGAAGCCAGGAGGAGTGATGGAAGAATCAGATGCTAACTCCGTTAGCCACGTCTCCGTTAGCACAACAATCGACGTGTTCCTCGTCTCAGTGTTATACTTAACGCGCGCCAATAAGTCGTCCATAGTGGTCACTGTTCTTGATTCACACAGAGATCTAACGTTCGCTAGCAGGATTGAAGGCAGTGCAGGTTTATATCCACGTTTTGTTGTTCTTACGAGGAGACCCGCTCTTGTTCCTCGTCGGCCTGGCCGTCTCCTTCGCCGCTTCCTTGTTATTGTCCCAGCCGGGACAAAGGGGAGCCCTCCCCCCACCCAGCCGGGTGGAGGGTTTTCGGCAAAAAAGTCCGGAATTCTGTGTGTAATCGCTGTGCTGATGTCCATAAGTGCTTGTCTGTCATAACTCCTTAGACACCCGACGGTGTAGGAAAAAAAGAGAAGGCTAAAAAATACTAAAAAGACGGAAAAACGTTGCGACGCTACGGAGCGAGTACAAGAGCAGCCTTTCTCCATGGCGCTCCCAATGTCTTAAGAAAAGACCCGCCCCACCTGCCTCTGATTGGCCTACCGAACGCCGCCTGCTGAAGCGGAAGGAAGTGATAGGCTAGCCCTGCGGAACAAGGAAGTCCGCCCGAGATACGAAGGCTTCAGAGCCGAAGGAGGCGTCTACCTTTATATGTCTATGGCTCAAGGCAGCAGGCGGTGCGGGCTACGGGGACGGTCTTGAATGTGAGTGACAGGTGCGTCACAGCGGTTTTTTTAATCCGCTGGCTGCAAAAAACTGTGGCCGCACACAACCTGCGTTTAACAGCGGACAGCCAACTTTTGGTGAGAGCGCGCCCTTAAGCCTATTTCTACTTTGTCGTACAATGGCGTTCCATGAAACTAGCTGATTTTACAAACTCAAAATACATCACTCTGTGGCGCATTGTGAGCTACTGTACTGTATGTGTTGTGAGGATTCTTTTGAAAAATGATTTACATTTTTGTAGATTATCGAATAGATTATATTTTTTTGTGGGGTGGGGTGGGGGGGGGGGGTACATCCCTTAGACCCTATGTTCCCTCAGCCCTATGTTCCCACTTCCCATATTAGACCCTTTGTTCCCTCAGCCCTATGTTCCCTCAGATGAGTACAAATGAGCTGATGTTTTTGCTCTTGTTTGTTCATTAACCTGTCTGTCTGTGTGTCATTTAATCCTGTTGGAGTATAGTGTGTGTTTGACAACCCGATCATTTATGACCCTAACCCTAACCCTAACCCTAACCCTAACCCTAACCCGTTTACGCCGTTATTCCGACATGCTAATAACACAACCTGGATTCGAACATTGCACGTGTCAGTCTGTGTGCTAGTGCTATGGAGATGATATCTAAAGCGCCGTCCCGCCCATAAAACAGTCCTTTATAAGTTTGCAGGCAGCGTCTGTCTGTCCTGGCGTTTTCTGGCATCATGGGTGTAAACGCATTTAACCATGACAACAGATCCCATATCCCAAACTCTCCGGTGTTTACACAAAAACGTTAATAAACAGCTTAAATGTGGGGGAAGTGAAAAACGGGCCACGTCATTGTCTGCATATGCTAATGGTCAATGCCTGTGTGCAAGTTCAGATCAATTGCTCAACCCACTGAGGAGAAACATGCAGAACAGACTGACTGATTGACTGACCGAGGTTTCCTTAATATATAATAGGATAGGATAATGTAGAATAATGTCCTACTGTATATTGTAAACCACAGTTCACACCCACATGTATACATGTGTCCATTTCCTTCTGCTGATGTGTGTTATTAAAAGTGTTGCATAGAACCCTAATCTATCACATCTCTGTCTTAAATGTAAGATTGAAGAGGGGGACTATATTCACTGTATATGGTCATGTCATAAGATCAGACATTATTGGTTGGGTGTTGTGCAACAGTTGAATGAGATCTTCAATATGGAGTTCGAACCTGACCCCATGTGTTTGATTCTGGGACTTCCTGATAAAAAGATTATTAACAAGTTTCATAGACGTTTGTTTAATCTTCTAACCTACGCTGCGAGGAAAAATATTCTGTTATCTTGGATCAATGAGAAACCACCAACAAAAAGAGACTGGCACAAAATAATCATGCAATGCATGCCGTTGGAATTTTTAACCTGCCTCCTACGTTCCACAACCGATGCCTTCTATAAAATATGGGACCCATATCTACACTTTATTGGCCCTCAACTAGCTGATACTTTAACGACAGGGTTCCTTAACAGGAGTGATACCGCTGACCTTGAGGTATAATGTCTGAATCCTTGCTTTTTTATTTTTTTGTTTCTCATTTTTATTTTTCATCTTTTCTGTTGTGGATATATGTACTGTGATCTGTATTTCTTTTTTGTTCTTGGGGTAGTTACTCACCCATTTATGTAATGTCAAGCACCAACCATGTATATATATATTGTGTTATATTTTTGTTTGGTCCACTGTAAGTATTTGGAATCTATATTTGTATCCGTGTCCTTTTCCTTCCTTTGTGTCTGAGCTGAGCTGTTTGTCTGTTTTGTCTTGTCTTGTTTTGTCTTTGAAAATCAATAAACATACTATTGAAAAAAAAAAAAAAGTGTTGCATAGCGAGTGCTGACGGTGCCATGTCCTTATTCAGACATCCCATTATTCCGATGTCCCGTAACCCCCATGTTTCACTGCATGCCACACAGGTTACAGGTTACACTGCATGCTACACAGTTACACTGCATGTTACACATGTTACACTGCATGTTACACATGTTTCACTGCATGCCACACAGGTTACAGGTTACACTGCATGCTACACAGGTTACACTGCATGTTACACATGTTACACTGTTGTTGCAGTTATAATGTTGCATTATAAAGCACATTTGAATGGCCAGACAGACAAAAACAAAACTTTAAATGCAGTCCATTTATCATACAATAATAATCATAAAAATATGAATGTATACTTTTTTCAGTGGAAAATGTTCATACATTTGTTTCTAGTCTGTAGTTGTACGTTTTTCAATACATCTGAATATTTGCAACATTTGCTGCACTATTGATACTGTACCAGCCATGCCTCCTTCTATGTATCTTCTTGTTTGCATGCACGCACACGCACACACACACACACACACACACACACACACACACACACACACACACACACACACACACACACACACACACACACACACACAGCCAGAGAACCACTTTTACTGCTATTTAGTACCATTTACAGTATATCTAGTGTGAGATATGATCTACTGGTCCACAAATTTCAACATAAATTTGATGATGAAATTGACCACTTCTGTAACTGCTCACTTCTCTCATATTTTATCTTTTTGTAATCAGTTTCCTCCCATAACGTAAAAAAAGACAAGTAGTGTCAAAATATGAGATAGTTTCATAAGCCATGTGCAGTACAATACTGGTTTGTAAAAAATACCTTTTTTCTGTTTTTGAATTTGAATCCTTAAAAGTAACAGTTTTGGACATGAGGTTTCCACCCGACAGAGACGACGTCATGCATGGGCACAGAGATGGAAAAAGCTTTCACCTTCGCTACATAAAGTTGTCATGGGAAAGATTACAATGTCCAGGTTCATCGATTTGCACTAATGAATTGCACTGACCAAAGCAACAGTACTATGAGGTGTTTTTTGGACAACAATGGAGTTCTATGACTTCAGAGATATTAGCTATATATTGTATATGTTTTGGTGACAAAGATCCACTTTTATTGGTGAAATGCATTTATTGTTTTTTTTTTTTAATCTTGGATACGCGTTGAAAATAACAGTCTGTTGTGTAGTTTTGTTAGCAGGACCATGTTTACTTTTATACATTAGTCTCTTTTCTCAATACACTGCAATGATACAGTAGCATTTATTAACTGGCATAAACAGAGCATTTAGTTAGTTATGTACTGCTCACAACTCAAAAGGTGCCCTAATGGCCCAAAAGAGCATTTGGACCTTTTGTTAACCACTTTCAACCCTGCATCTCTATTTTGTTTCTGTCATTATACTGTAAGTAAAAAAAGAGTAGCACAAATAGCAGAAGTACAAGCTCACAAGTGTTGCAATGCGTTGTGAACTTCTAGATCTGCCATTTCCACAATTTCTGAAAGGGCTTACCGTAAATTAACACTGGAACTGATGATGTAGAGGAGGAAGACATTACACTAATGCCATTGTACATCACTGCATTGCCCATTTGATCCTTTCTACACTGACACCAAAACATAAAGCGCAAGACCGCATCATTCCAGGTACATGTGTTAAGGATCGTGGTCGTATTGTAAGTATTGTGCTGCAAAAAAAAATAAAAACATTCTCAACCATTGATTCAAGACCTGAATTTGGGTTGCAGAATCCCCTGAACACGGTATCAATCAACAACTATATCAATAGTACTATGTATGGAATTATATTGGGTCCTCCTGATCAATGTACGTTTTGGGGTACGACTGTAATATCATTTGAGAAGCACTGGTACAGGACATAGACTCTGATGTCAGTGTTGACCAGTGTCCTTCTGTTTTTGATGGCTTGTGATTTACTTGCAAGTACAGTACTGTACAGTATGTGTACATATAAACATCCCTGACCAGCTTTTCACATGTAGGCTGTGCTTTTTGTGTTGTGCACTTTCTTGTGGTCTGTGCTAGTCACATGACTGCGACCTTTCAAACATTTGCATATATATATATCTATATTAAAAAAAAATGATATTAAGCCTTCAGATTTTTTCCAAATTTCAGGCACATCGGTACACATGATCTCTAAATCAAGATGGATCTGTTTGATTTTTCATATTCCATCCTCATTGGCTAACATTGACATTTAAAGTTTGCAGGAGTGGCCCGTTTTGAACAAAATGCCGCAAATCATGAACGCAGCGTCCGATTGTGGTGGAACTTTGCACGCACATTCGCACTATGTTGAAGATCAAATGCCACCCTTTTAACATTGCCCTATTATAGTGCCACCAGAGCCCGATTTTTGCAACACTTTCTTTTTTATATTACTCCTACAAATGTTGTCCAAACATCATGCAAATCGGTACACATTATCTCTAGTGAAGTGATCAAGATGGTTCTGTCCGATTTTTTATATTCCTTCCGGATTGGTGAATTCCAAACATTGCTGGCCCACAATAATCTACCTGACCTGGCGGAGACCTGTGCTCCAAGGAGCACTTTTTCTAGTTTCTTCTGTTTTTGAGACAGACTGACGAGGCACTGGGAAGATACTCTGGTGGGATTCAGTCCAGCCTATAAGGTTTAAAGTACATGACCAACCACGTAAACGGTGTAGCATTGTGCTGAACTTTGGCTGTACTACAGTAAGTTCTAACTATCAAAAAACAATTAAACCTACTGTATCAGTGCCCTAATTATTTTGGGTATACACAGAAAATAGCTTGCTTTATTGTATAGTAGACTGCCCCAACGCTCCTGATTTCGTGTATAGAGGGGCGGGTGTAAAGAGCCGGCGAGAGATTGCGGCTGATCCCATTGGTTCACCGATCTGTCCGTCAACCCCCGCCCCGTTAACACAACATTACGAGCGACGCCCACTGCACTCTGGTTGGTTGGGAAGTGAAACACTTCCTCATACCGAGTACACCGACGCGCTGGGCCAGGCTTTTATTTTTTAGCAACACTAAACAATAAAAGCCTGGAGATCGAGGCTAATTGTATAGTGACATGGTTTGCAAAAATGAAGATGGCATGGTTCCAATATTTTGGTTTTGGCTTTTCACCTTCATCAGGGTATGTCAATCAACATGAACGTCATTACCCGATGACTTGATGGTTGCTACGGCCTTGCAGGAACACAGCAGCCAAATGTAAAATGAGGAGATAGCTTGCTGTACTGTTCTTAGCATCACTGAGCCCTTACATTATAGCAGAAGGTTTTTTTTTCTGGCTGACCAATGAACATCAGCTAAGTAATTCTCCCAATATGGTACAGTATATGCAGAGAGAGAGAGAGAGAGAGAGAGAGAGAGAGAGAGAGAGAGAGAGAAAAAAAACAATTGCTTGTATGTATCTTAAAGAGTGACCTAAGAGTAGACCAATCACAGCTCATGCTGTGCATGACCTCACAAAACAGAAGCACCTCCAGCCACAAAAGCCTGGTGAAGTAACTGTGAAACCTGGAGCAAGAACATTGGGTCATAGTGGAAACTCTATGTATGCATGTAAAACAAGCAAAACAAAAAACAAAACTTTAATTGAATCTCTTTAGTTACAACAGTGTTCTTGTGAAACACTGTTGTTGTTTTTTCACTGTGTAATTTAAAAAAAAATAATAACATATGAAAAGTATTAAAAAAAAGCGCCTCTGACGAAAACTCCTAACTCCATTGGACCCTCAAACTGTCCGTCAAAAACAAACAACTCCCCCCTCCTCTCAGGCTCTCAGAGAAGCTCTGCTCTGTATGAGGCAGACAGGGAGAAGATTTTTCAATGCTTTTGGGAGAACATAAACTGGGAAGAGAAGAGAATGTATGTGCAAGGTTTGATAGATGTCACCCCAGTAAAGAGGAGAAGGGTGTCTTCACAAAGGTCATCTGCTCGTGTTTTCTTTTTAAATGTTAATGGACAGAGAATGAGTGTGCGCAGGAGTTTGTTTCAAACATCTCCAAGAGCTCAAGGAGATCATGCCAAAAACTTTCACAGCTTTTATGACAATCTAAAGCACTAAGAAACACCCACCACACACACACAACACACAACAGTGTGATAATAAAATGTTGATAGGTATATGATAGGTCAATTCAACTTTGATAGGCTACAGATTATATTTTTCATGAATGTATTTTGTATTTATATGCCATTTATTTATTGTTGGTGTGCCATGATTGCTTTTGTTAAATACATGATTGAGTATTGAGGCAGAATTGTTTGTTGCACTCAACTGTAGAAGAACAACAGTGGTAACAGTTAGATCCATGGTTGTTTACAATGCATGTTAAAATAAAAGTACAGAATTCAGCTTGATCTATACTTAGTATATGAGGATGGCGCTCACCATAAATAGCTGATCTCCAAGCTCACAATGCGTTGTGATGTGTTGTGAGCTTTGAGATCCATTGCCAGCTGTTCTTATCAATGATGGACAAAACCTCCTAACTCCACTTGCGCTGGATTTGTGTTTGGACAAAACTCCTAACTCCACTTGAGCTGGATTTGGGTAAAGTGATGATAATATAATGACACATGCAAGTATCTGATAATATATAAAGTCATAATACCAAGTTTGATGAGGCAGTATTGCTTTGTTTTAAAAAATATAAGGTTTTCTTCATTTTCAGAAAAATTGATATTTTGTTTTTCATTTCCTGAACAATAACCATTTTGGATTTAGCTGGTTCCGGCCGGATAACAGAGATATACAGTATAAATATAATAGTATCATGTGTGTACTCAAAACATTAAGCAGAGTACCTCAGACTTAAGTAATACATCAGGTAGCAGCAGCAGATATCAATATGTAGGAACTTAAGTGTACAATGTGGGAATCTAGCTTGGAGTATAGTTGCATACTCTTTTACTTTTTTATCCACCCAGTCACAGCAGAATGGAGAAAAGGAGACAAAATCCATGCATTTGATCACCTGGTAATTCATTTTAATGCATGGCCAGTGGGGATATGTTTTATCCTTGCTTCTGGTCAGAACAAATTAAATACAAGAATTTCCTTTTGGAAATGTAGACTGTCTAATGTTCAATATTTATGGTTGATAATAATATCAGACCTTTACAATGTAATACAAAAAGATTATGTGAACTACATTGACCCTGGCATCGCTATTAAAAATATATATATTACATTAAAAATAGCTCAAATAGCAGATCTACAGTACAAGCTCACAATGCGTTACGATGCGACGTGTGAACTTACAGATCAGCTATTTGTCATTTGGTGAAGTGTACAAATCCAAAGTTCCTCATTCTGGGTCACACATGGGAGTTGACAAGGCACCTTCACTTCTAAGGAACTTCATTTCTCAATTCAACCACCCATCTACTTGACAGAGCTAACGTAAGTATAAGATATAACACTTTCAACATGATGGAAATTCATTCATTTAAGGTCACGTATTTAAAGCAAAAGAAAGATTGTTATAAACCTGTTATAAAAGTGTTGTTCAGATCATCTGTTTTACAGCATTGCATACTGTACTGTACATTACTTGAATGATATGCCTTTTATATTATTAAGGTTGCATAGTTTAAATGTCTTTAAGCATTGGATGAATGCATTCTCTTTTATCACAAAGATTCTTCCTTCAGATTCTGTTGTGTACAGATAACCCATACAACAAAAACAAAAGAAAACTGTATTGTAAAGCACATAGTGCCATGTTTTTATTTAAGTTTAATTATGACGCCACATCAAAATATATTTCCAAAATATTTTGATTGTCCAAATGCATAACAACCTTTATTTTTTTATTCTTCTCCTTATTTTGAAATATTTTCATTCAAATCAGGATGTAATGATCACTAGATTCAGAGCAATAACCCACCTATCTCCCAGCCTCCCTCCCCAGATAGAGACAGAGTTTGAATAAATGTAGAATTATGTGCAGGATGTCATTTGCATACAGATGTGAGGGGACTTTTTAGTTTATTTAAAAATACAAATCCTCTCTCTCACACTTATGCCACTGTGCCAGTCATCACCCTCCCCTGTGCCAATGTTGGCACCCGTGCCTAAGGTTGCCTACCCCTGACAGAGTGTATACATTGAACTGTGTTGGTTTTCTGTGTAACTGATGGTGTGTTTAAAAACAGGATCAATAACGTTTTCACAAACAAGGGGAAAACCACCAAATTCTACAGTAGCCTACTATGTCTAACTTTGTAAACCGTTAAAAGGGTTGAGCTGTGAAAACAACATTTCTCAGCTGCTCAAAAACAAGAACAAGCAGTTAGTATTTTAGAGAACAGTGCCTTTGACCTTTGACCAGGGAAGTTGCTAAATAAACAAATACAAAAAAACATATACCATCAGGCCAACAGGAAATACTTTCAGAACAGTGTGCGATTGGTACTATTTGAGTACAAATCGAGGAACAAATGCTGGTCTTTGTATCTGAATGTATTATTACTATAATAATAATTATTATTATTATTAGTAGTAGTAGTATTAATATGATCATAATAACAACCACGTGTTATGTAACATCTCACCTCTTCTATCTGCTCTCTCCAGAATTGTTCACAACTCAAGCTTCTTCCTCTTCAGACAAAGAGCTTCAGTTGTTTGTGACAGAGAAACATGTCTGGAGTTCTGATATGTTTCCTTATTGGATGCATGCTGCATGGTAAGTTACTGTATACAACAATGATTGCATTCTGGGATTGCTGGTAGAAATTAACACTCTTGATTTGCAGTGCAATTAGTACAAGTGGCCTTAAAAACAATACTTTTAAAACATGCATAATACTTACAACGGTACAGATGTACTGTACGTAGATAGTGGTTAGCCCGGGAAACCAGACGAATCTGCCAGTGCGAAAGTCTGGCAATGCCAGGCTAGATAGTGGTAATTGCACAGCTTTTTGAATTACAGTTCTCAGTAAAAGGGGTGTTGGGAGAAGGAAGTGGTGTCCCTGAAAAGCAAATTCATGACAAACTAGGTCATGCAAGGTAGATGCTTTGCATTAAAAAAAGGTTGAAAATGAGAACAACAACTAAAGGAGCACTCAATATATCACATATAATAACCAGGACGGGTGACCTGCCCAAAGCTGTGTAAATGTTCAGCTGTCATGACCAGAGGAAGCTGCGGGGGGAAACAGTGTTTTACTTTTTGCAGTCATAGCATCCGCTATGGAGATAAGTGATAGTACTAGGAACATATAAGTTATTACATAATTATATATAAGATCAAACATATATAAGGATGTATTGAAATTAAATAAAAGGATAAGATAACAACACTCTTTGCACCTAATCAAAAATCTGTGTTTTCAGTCTGCATTTAAAAGAAGAATACTGCTGTAGCAGACCTTAATTCAAGTGGTAGAGAGTTCCATATAGAGTATGACTATAATGACCGCACCATAACTTAGAATTTATTCTAGATATAATGAGGAAATATTTATCTGATGATCTAAGGGATCTGCTCTGTGCATATTCAGTGAACATGTATGTTAACCACGTAGGAATTTAGGAAGGACCTAAGCCATTCACAGATGTACCAAGAACTAAAAGGTTAGATGCAATCAGTGTTATCAAATCTGTCAATGTAAATAAGTGTCAATCTATCATTTACTCTTCACCATTCCCTACTGAAAGACTTGTGTTTTATGTTTCAGATTCCCTCTGCCAAAGGTTTGCCGCCTTTGTGCCTCAGAGTATGGAGGTTCTGCGTGGATCCTGTCTGACGATCCCTTGTTCCTTTACGATTCCACGGGAATTCAATAACAATTTAGATAACACTTGCAAAGGGATTTGGAAAATAGGTGGTACAAATGGCGAAGAGGTATTTAACCCATCTTCAAACAAACCTCAAGCTATACAGAGATTAACTGGAACTCTGACTGGAAATTTAAATAATAAGGACTGCACCACAATCCTGAACAACATGGATTCCAGTTACAGTGGTGATTATTACTTCAGACTACAATGCAACAACGCTCTTAAATATGATTTTGGACAACAACATTTGAAGGTGTTGGTTAAAGGTAAGCATAGAGTAAAATTACAATTGTTAACCGATACTTTGACTGAACGTATTATGGATATACTGCATTATAAATCAAATTATGGAATTAAGTGCTCATGTGTAATAATTACTCCATATACGTCTTCATACCAGAAGAACCACCCAAACCAACATTAACACAAGACCCAGTGAATGTGAGTGAGGGGTCCCCAGTTAGACTAAGATGCTCTGCTGCAGTCCCCTGCTCTTCTCTGCCACCAACTCTGACATGGACCCCCGGACTGGCTAACACTGAGGAGAAACTGATGGAGAATGAAGATAAAACCAAAGTATTGGTATCTGATATGACCTTCACTGCTTCTCATATCCACCATGGACTGGAGATCTCTTGTGCTGTTTCATACAAACGACAATCTCGCAACAGAGCTCTGACATCTAATACACACATAACAGTCCATGTTCAATGTGAGTTAATCTGTACTGGATTCATCTAGTACATTTATAACACTACAGATTAAAGGGTGAAATGTTTAAAATGACCAGAAAAAAAGTAACATATTTCTGTATCAATGTTGACTCAGCAAGTTTGATAGAAAGGTAATGTGGCATACAGCAGCCTGCAACCTACAGTACTAGTACTAGAGGGCAGCATTATTACTCTGACCTGCAACAGTAAATGTACATATCCATTAACTGGTAAAATAGCTAATGGATGTCAGCCAGGTTTACAGAGAGTAGAGTTTGTCAACACATGTTTTGGTCATTCCAGTGTATACAACATTGTGAAACAATCTTCAGTAATCATGATTATACTGCTGAATGCATACATGATTAATCAATGTATTTTTTTTCTAGATCCTCCGAGGAACACCACAGTGTCAGTCAGTCCCTCTGCTACAGTACAAGAGGGCAGAACTGTGAATCTGACCTGCAGCAGTACAGCCAACCCCGCTGTAAATGAATACACTTGGTATACATTTATTAAAGGGAATAAGACTGTAATTGGTTCTGGAAGCATCCTCACCTTCAGTCCGACTCCTAAGGAAAAGAGTGGGCTGTACTACTGTGAAGCGAAGAACATCCATGGAAAATCTAATGCAACAGTCACGCTTAACATTGAATGTAAGTACTGTGTGTCATCCATAGAAGCTGGTGTTTATACTGTATATCTGTTAGGCAACTCTGGTCTTTTAGATTTGATCAGCTTACAACATGTCAGCTGATCCCTGTGGTCCAACCACAGTAAAGGGCAGTGACTTGTAACAGTGAAGCCAACTTACTGTAGAAGTAAAAGCTAAAACTAAGTTAACGGTTAATGTTAAAAAAAAGCAACAACAAAAAAACAACAACAACAACATGAGAGCCTGCAACCTACAACATTGTCCTTACCAATAATATCCGTGACTCTGGTTCAGTAGAGGGCAGCATTACTTACTCTGACCTGCAACAGTAAATGCATCGCTCTGGTAGAGTTAAAGGGATATTTCACTTTCAAAAAAACTTTGGGTCATTTTATTGTCTACTCAGGCTTTTGTGAGCCCCCCAGACCGTTTTTAAGTTGCTTGATTTAGTATTTAGATATTTGATATTCATTTTATCAGACACGCCCCCTTCCTATAAAACCCCATTATAACTTCAAACTCAATTTTTAACATGTTAGATTCATCAAAAACACCCGTCCTTCCTTGGTTCTGGTGACTCACCCTGCCCTCATAATACGCGAGGGGGCCGTGTTTTTTCGATAACTTTTTTCATTTATTTTTTATATTTTTGGGGGAAAATTAAAAAGCTTAAATACAATAAAAAAATAAAAAATGAAAGAAAGTCATCGAAAAAACACGGCTTCCCTTACGTATTAGGAGGGCAGGGTGAGTCACCAGAACCAAGGACGGGTGTTTTTGATGAATCTAACATGTTAAAAATTGAGTTTGAAGTGGGGGGTGTGTCTGATAAAATTAATATCAAATATCTAAATACTAAATCAAGCAACTTAAAAACGGTCTCGGGGGCTCAGATAAGCCTGAGTAGACGGTAAAATGACCCAAAGTTTTTTTGAAAGTTAAATATCCCTTTAATGTGACAGCGGGTACAAACTGTTTGTCAACATGCATGCAAAGTATGCACATTTTGGTCACTTACACATCAGCGTATACAATAATATGAAACAATCCTCATCAGTAATCATGATTATAGTGTTGAATGCATACAGTACATGATTAATCAATGTATTTTCTTTTCTAAAGATCCTCCAAGGAACACCACAGTGTCAGTCAGTCCCTCTGCTACAGTACAAGAGGGCAGAACTGTGAATCTGACCTGCAGCAGTACAGCCAACCCCGCTGTAAATGAATACACCTGGTATACATTTATCAAAGGGAATAAGACTGTAGTTGGTTCTGGAAGCATCCTCACCTTCAACCAGACTCCTAGGGAAAAGAGTGGGCTGTACTACTGTGAAGCGAAGAACGTCCATGGAAAATCTAACGCAACAGTCACGCTTAACATTGAATGTAAGTACTGTGTGTCATCCATAGAAGCTGGTGTTTATACTGTATATCTGTTAGGCAACTCTGGTCTTTTAGATTTGATCAGCTTACAACATGTCAGCTGATCCCTTTGGTCCAACTACAGTAAAGGGCAGTGACTTGTAACAGTGAAGCCAACTAAGTAAAAGCTAAAACTAAGGTTAAAGGGATACTTCACTTTCACATAAAATAAACATTTAAAAAATATATAAAAAATAAATGAAAAAAGTAATGGAAAAATCACGGCCCCCTCACGCATTAGAGTGTCCTACTAATGTGTGAGGGGGCCTTTATTTTGCCATAACTTCTTTCATTTTTTTTAAATATTTATTTTTAATGTTTATTTTATGTGAAAGTGAAGTATCCCTTTAACACATTTTTGGCGGGAACCCCTTTTTGTAACTATTCCTTTCAGGACGGGAACCCCTTTTGGGGTTCTTTTTGCTATGCTATGTACAGTATATAGCAACATACATTTGTTGTAATTTTTCAATAAATATTTGAAGTTTTTCAGAATATTTAGATGGCATTTTTAGAATCGGCCTCAGGTCTAAATGGGTTAAGCTAACGGTTAATGTTACAATGGTAAATTAAGTGAATTTCATAATGAATGACATTCACATTGGTGGGCCAGTGGGCAATATAAATGTATTTTATAGTAGAAATAAATTGGGGAGGGTGATATTTGCATGTAATATACGGGCTGGAGCGGCAGGGGGCTCCTCATTGATAGGTGAGTCAGTAGGATACAACAGCAGTGACAACACAGAAATGTGTGTAGGGAGGAATCAATTGGCATAACGACTCAATTGGGGAGAAAAAGTTAATAAAGAAATAAAGAGGATCAGTGCCACCATGCCCTTACAGATTTTACATTGTTTACAGTCGCTCCTGACATCCTGCCCTCCTCTGGTTGCATCAGAACTGGTGACCAGATCAGGTGTTTCTGTGACAGTGTGGGGGAACCGTCTCCCACAACCCTGTGGAAACTGGATGGGCAGCCTGTAAACCAATCAGACACGTTTACCACCGGGCAGGAACCTCTGAACAACGACACAGGCCTGAGAAGCTTCATCAGCATCTCCCAGTCCCAACGACCACAGGAGCAGAAGGGGCCACCCACTGTGGTCTGCCTCAGTAGCAACTCTTTAGGATCTGCCAGTCATCACTTCTGTGTTCGATGCGTGGAGACTCAAGGTTAGTATGATGAATACCTTTGAGGCCTTTAAAAAACATTAGACGTTCTTGATATTCTTTAAAGCAGGGAATAATCTTCCATTATTCATTTCAGTAGGATTGTACGAGTCTACTGTAGGTCAACCATCATCACTGCTGCTCTTCATCGTTATTGCTGTTCTGGCAGCATTGCTGGTGTGTGCTCTGGTGTTTGCTAAAAGGTAAGGTAACACCTCACTGTGGCTTTCCCACAACATCCACAATTCTACTTACCATGATTGATTGTTTGATTAATTACCCTGACCGTCATTTCGGTATAAACTGTTATTTTCCAGGGCTCATCAGAAGCAGCGTAACAATCCACCCTATCAAGTCACAGGGATGAGCAGTAATGCTGTGAGGAGGAGAGCATCCCTGACAGATGAGGAGGGAAATGAGGTACTATTATTCATGCATTATCCTACTAAAATCAGAGGACATTAAATCATCATTAGCATATCTGTATCTAAGACACGTATGCTGTGGATTTCAGGTTTGTGGCATGTCAGAGACAGAGGACATCTATGTCAACTGCCTGGAGCTGAGGGGGGCAGGACAACAGAATACACATTCTCAGAATCCAGATCTAGCAGCGCCTAACCCAGGACCTGAACCTCCGTCCTCATCTACAACAAACCTGCCAAGCTCTGTGCCAGTTGATCAAAGTGATGTGATATACTCCAGTGTGATTTGGAAGAACAAGAAAAATCCATCAAGAACAAACAATAAGACATGATGGACATGGTGGCTGCTAGTTTGTACTTGGATGAGGAGAGAAACATGCTCTGTGTTCTTGTGGTTAGTGTGTCCGCCCTGAGATTTGGAGGTCTGGGTTCAATCCGCCGGCCGGGTCATACCAAAGACTATAAAAATGGGACCCAAGGCTTCCCTGCTTGGCACTCAGCATCAAGGGTTGGATTGGGGGCAAGTCCCTGCTACATACTGTACTAGCATCATGTCCAGGAGATGTACTTATACATCATGGTTGGGGGGATGCACTTGTAAATCAAGCCACCTCACGGTACAGAAACAGGAAATAGGCTTCTGCCCTATGGGCCATATGGCTTGGGAACCAACACTTACTTTATCACCTGAGTAAAGCACTGCAGATGGAGAATCTGTATGATGAATCTGGGTTTAGAAACGCTGCCATAATGTCATAGATGCACACCCGTCCCATAGTAATATTTTGTTTCCTGTTTTCCTAATATTTGATTGTGTTCCCTGTTGAATGTTGTAGTATATTTTATTGTGTTTGCTGTTTTACTTTGTATTTAACATTTTACTTTGTATTTAATGTCTTACTTTGTTGTGTTCCCTATTTTATTTTGTACATATGTTTTTTTAATTGTGTTTCTTGTTTTGTTTCACTGTTTTACTCGTAGTTATCAGCTAGTTAAGATGTCTCTCCAACCTATAATTAACCTTTTGTTATTTTAATTTAGCACTTATGTTTTTATTTAATTTTTATTTGCAACTTTGGGTACTTAGAAAAGCGTTAAAAAAGCGTTGATAAATCTGAGCTATTATTATTATTATTATTATTATTATTATTATTATTATTATTATTATTATTACCCGTATTGTCTTTTAAGATCCTGCCCTTGTGTGTCTGCCATGCCCCTGATCTTCCACATCTGCTCCCAATTACTCACCTGCCCCTGTATAAATACCAGCCGTTGTATTGTCTTTGTTCTACACTGTGTTCATCACTCTCCAGCAAGACTGTATAGTCTTTATTCCCTAGTGCTTGGATAGTTTAGCTTGTTCCTTGTTTTGGATTTGTTTGCCTTAATGCACAACAGATTGATGTTTTTTGACCTCTGCCTGCATCAACATATTATTCTGCAACAAACGATACCTCCTGTTATTTGATTAATAATAATAAACCTGTTGAACTGCACCTGCTCTGCCTCTGTCATCTCTGCTTGGGTCCATCATCTGTGTTCTTGTCGCCGTCCACTCCCTGGGTGGATGATCTGGAGATTGTTCATTCCAACTATGGCAAAACAGATTTGCCTGCCAGGATGACCCCCCCCTCCCCCCTCAGACCAGGTGAATGTTACATGTATGAAATTAGCTACGCCAATTCCAAACAAACCCACGATGCCAGCGCTATTCAACCCCTGTCATTCTGAAAAGTCATTCTCAGTGAGCTAAACCCACTAAACTGTGTTTAGAATGTTCTCTGTCTAGGTCTGAGTTTTGTTGGTCTGTTAATTCCCCAGGTGTTTCTTGTGTAGCTTCCTGTCTACCCTTGTTTGCTGTCACCTGTCTTGTCTCCACCCTGATTTGTTAACCCATTCAATCCGGTAACGCATCTGTGTCATTTTAGATTTGAGCTATAACCATTATTTTATACTTTTGCCATTCAAAAATAACAGACCTACAAGCTCATAGCGCGGCACAGAGTGAGCTATGAGCTTGCAGATCTGAAAAAGCCTAACATTTTAATTAGTTCTTCCTTGCCTATGACAAGCTTGTCCACAAAGTTAAAGGTGGAGTAAGTTATTATTGTTATTATTATTTATTTTTTTCTTTATTCTGATAGTTATCATTGGTAAAGAGCAGGGGTCTTCAATGGCTTTCAGGCCAAGGACCCCTTAGCTGACAGAGATGAAGCAGGGACACCCTAATACATGGGTATTCAACAGGGGGTCCGCGACCCCTAGGGGGTCCTCAGAGTCACACGATATTGTTTATATATTTATTTGGACTGAAAATATGCATGAAACCGACATATTATTAGCAAAGACAAAATTCTACACAACCACCCCCACTGCATGGAGGACAGTAGCAAATTTAGAAAACAGTGAATTAAACAATGTAAACCCATTCAAGCAAAAGTGTACATCATTTATATTGTACTTAAAAATATGAATGATAATGATTTATAGAAGAATCTTTTTACAGTTTACTTTAAATTAGTCAATTGTAAATTAGGTCTGTTTTGCAAACCATATGGTTCTGCACAGGCTTATGAAACTTATTTTTTTCACTTTATGGGAAAAAACTGAAGACAAAAGATTTAAAAAAAAAGAGAAGTAGGCTATGACTAAGTTACAGAAGTGGTCAATTTCATCAACCCCTGTCATTCTGAAAAGTCATTCTCAGTCAGCTAAACACACTAAACTGTGTTTAGTATGTTCTCTGTCTAGGTCTGAGTTTTGTTAGTCTGTTAATTCCCCAGGTGTTTCTTGTGTAGCTTCCTGTCTACCCTTGTTTGCTGTCACCTGTCTTGTCTCCACCCTGATTTGTTAACCCTAGTGACCTGTGTACTGTTTGCCCCAGCCTATCCCTGTGTTGATTGTCAGTTGATTCACATGTGTCCTTGACTGCCTGCTCGTCCTGCATTTGGGTCCTACACACTCATACCCTGACAGTTACATGTATGAATTTGGCTATGCCAACACCAAACAGACCCAAAGACATGATGCCAGCACTATTTAACCGCACAAAAAACAAAGGTAAGGGGGGGCATGATTTGGCAATACAGATTTGCCAGCCAGGAAATGTGCCTGCATGTTGTCAGTGTTATTAATTACCTATTAAACAACATAAAAGGCAGAGTAACATTTAAATATGGGGTCATGCCTATGTTCCCTGAGCGATATGTTCCCTCAGCCCTATATTACTTATTTTCTTCATCCAAATTAGGTCCTATGTTCCCTTAGCCCTATGTTCCCCCCCATCCAAAATTAGACCCTATGTTCCCCAATCACAAATTAGACCCTATGTTCCCCAATCACAAATTAGACCCTATGTTCCCTCAGGATCACATATGGCCCTTTGATTGATTGATTGATTGATTGATTGATTGATTGATTGATTGATTGATTGATTGATTGATTGATTGATCTTTATTGATCATGAAATAAAACATATGTCACATGTAAAATACATCTGACCCACCATAATTAAAAGGATAACGCAAAAAAGCTTACAGCTTGTTTCCATTGAGGTCCCTTCCATAATGTGTTGGTGAGGTCACCTGTTGGGGTCCCCTGGGGAAAATGGTGCGTTTCGCCAGTCCTGATATTATGTTTGTGACGTCGACCCACCATCCACAGTTGAAGCATTAGGCAATTTTAATAGGCCACGCCCGATTTGATTTAATTTGGGTGATCATCCTTTGGCCTTATGACAAACCTTGTGTCAAAGTTGTGTTGTGTTACTTGGAGTTATATACGTGGAGTTAAGTAATACGTTTTTTGGTTATTTTTTAAGTTATTCACCTTTTTGTAAGGGCCATCATGCCCCTTTTGGCCAAATTAGCCTAACATTTTAATTAGTTCTTCCTTGCCTATGACACACTTTTCCACAAAGTTAAAGGTGGTGTAAGTTATTATTGTTATTATTATTATTTTTTTGTTAAAATAAATGTAAAATTGCTCTTTATTCTGATAGTTATCATTGGTAAAGAGCAGGGGTCTTCAATGGCTTTCAGGCCAAGGACCCCTAGTTAGCTGACAGAGATGAAGCAGGGACACCCTAATACATGGGTATTCAACAGGGGGTCCGCGACCCCTAGGGGGTCCTCAGAGTCACAAGATAATCTTTATTTGGACTGAAAATATGCATGAAACCGACATATTATTAGCAAAGACAAAATTCTACACAACCACCCCCACTGCATGGAGGACAGTAGCAAATTTAGAAAACAGTGAATTAAACAATGTAAACCCATTCAAGCAAAAGTGTACATAATTTATATTGTACTTAAAAATATGAATGATAATGATTATAGAAGAATCTTTTTACAGTTTACTTTAAATTAGTAAATTGTAAATTAGGTCTGTTTTGCAAACCATATGGTTCTGCACAGGCTTATGAAACTTATTTTTTTCACTTTATGGGAAAAAACTGAAGACAAAAGATAAAAAAAAAGAGAAGTAGGCTATGACTAAGTTACAGAAGTGGTCAATTTCATCACAACTTCATGTCATGGCTGGACTGGAAACAAAAGTCAGCCTGGGAATATTAATTACAGCGGCCCTCATATTTGTTATTTTAAAAATAATAATAAAAGTAGTGAAAGCTCATCTGTCAATCAAATAAATACAAATAAATACAATAAAATAAATACAAATTGAAGGGCCCCAGCATGATAATCTATAGGGCAAGACCCTTATACGGTCTGTTTTACAAACCAGTATTGTACTGCACATGGCTTCTGAAACTCTCATAGTTTGATACTACTTGCCTTTTCTCACGTTATGGGAGGAAACTGATTACAAAAAGATAAAATAAGAGAGAAGTGACCAAATTACAGAAGTGGTAAATTTTATCATCAACTTCATGTTGAAATTTTGGACCAGTAACATATCTCACACTAAATATAAACGGTGCTAAATGGCAGCAAAAATGGTTCTCTGGCTGTGTGTGTGTGTGTGTGTGTGTGTGTGTGTGTGTGTGTGTGTGTGTGTGTGTGTGTGTGTGTGTGTGTGTGTGTGTGTGTGTGTGTGTGTGTGTGTGCGTGCGTGCGTGCGTGCGTGCGTGCGTGCGTGCGTGCGTGCGTGCGTGCGTGCGTGCGTGCGTGCGTGCGTGCGTGCGTGCGTGCGTGCGTGCATATTTGTGACAACACTAAAACTGCAGACTAGACAGACAGACAGACACACCAGCTCATTTTTTGTACTCATCTGAGGGAACATAGGGTCCAATTTGGGATGGGGGAACATAGGGCTGAGGGAACATACTGTAGGGCTGAGGGAACTTGAATATGCTCCCTGAAATATCTACTGTTGGCAGGGATGTGGTCGCAACAAATGTTTTAGGGAGCAGAAGTTCACATAAACATGTCCACAGTCTGAGAATTCTAAGATATCATATATCTGAGAGGGCAAGGGGGAAAAGTGGCTTTTAGTATACTACATCATGTCGGGGCTGGTGTATTGAGCTGCCAATGTGAACAGTGATGCAGCAGCCATTAATTTTTCCCCATCTCCACTTGTGTTGTTGTGGGAGCGTGGGGAGGAAGTAATGATCACCCAAGCAGCATAATAGTGTCCCCACATCTTTCATACTGCACTGCGAGGCACGGTACATCTATGACTCACTCACTGAGATCAAAGTATATAGGGCTAAGTAAGTGGTTAATGCTGGCCCATCCACAAGACTCCCTGGATTTAATAACATTTACTGACATTGTTAATGTACCTGCATTAAGGAGAGAGAGAGAGAGAGAGAGAGAGAGAGAGAGAGAGAGAGAGAGAGAGAGAGAGAGAGAGAGAGAGAGAGAGAGAGAGAGAGAGAGAGAGAGAGAGAGAGAGAGAGAGAGAGAGAGAGAGAGAGAGAGAGAGAGAGAGAGAGAGAGAGAGAGAGAGAGAGAGAGAGAGAGAGAGAGAGAGAGAGGGAGGGAGGGAGGGAGGGAGGGAGGGAGGGAGGGAGAGAGAGAGAGAGAGAGAGAGAGAGAGAGTGTGTGTGTGTGTGGCGGGTGTGTGTGTGTGTGTGGGAGGAGGAGGGGGGGTTGGTTTTGGCAGCCTTCCACTATTTCCATAAAGTCTCTTCCACCTTCAAGCTGAATCACTTGTCTCATGTCGTACCCACCTCACTAAGGGGTGCAGGATATTGATTGTTCATCTCCCTCCTCCTTGTGTGGATCGATGGGACTGTTCAAGTGGCGCCATCAGGGGGCCAGGTCTATCAGTATCTCACCCTGTGTCAACTTTGACACAATAATATCTCCAGTAATGCCGCAGCACCACCGCTGTTTGGCAACCTCTCCGGACTGCCCAGGGCTGGTAGAGTTGAGCTTCACTGAGGTGGACATGGCTGAGCTGACTGACCAATCACCTCTAGGGTTGATCAGCATCAGTTATTTACAGGCTGAAGTCATTTGACCTGGCAGTTGGGTCCTTGTTGAGCGAAGAAACTCTTTCTGTGTCTCTCTATGGCATACATGGGCAACTGGTGGCCCGGGGGCCATATGCGGCCCCCACCTTCACTTAATGCGGCCTGCAGGTTAATATTGTAATACTGATATGTTATTGATTTCAGCTGTTACAATTCCAAACATGACCACCTTTAATTACTTCAGTCTATATTAGTAGCTTAATGACTAGTATTAAAATTCTATTGTCTTTTTTATGTCCAATACATTTGTATTCAAGTTCATAACGTTAACATAAGTATAAATAAATGCATTTTTAAATAAAAATTATACTTTTCTGGATTCCAATTCAGGATTCCAATTCAGGATTCCAATTCAAAAACTGCGACGCGTTTTGGGCTTTTAGATCGGCTACTTTTGCTACTTTTGTGGTCGGCATTAATTTAGGAAAAAAAGTAAAAATACGGAGATAGGAGGTGTCTGCCCGACAATAAATGCAATGTGGCCCTCTGGAGTGAGTGTGGAAATAATAGTGGCCCTCTCCATCATCAAAGTTGCCCACCCCTGCTCTATGGTGACCTTGTTGTTGTGACA
The DNA here is from genome assembly GCF_963280865.1 of Gymnoscopelus braueri. Lineage (NCBI taxonomy): Eukaryota > Metazoa > Chordata > Actinopteri > Myctophiformes > Myctophidae > Gymnoscopelus > Gymnoscopelus braueri. Next base: position 55,793,737 of record NC_137603.1, read on the forward strand.
ACACATGCGCTTTTATGACCATTGCGGCTCTACTCAACTAGTGGAGTAAATAATAATAATAATGGAGATGGTGGAGGAGGTCACAATGTGACTGAGCTATATATATTTACTTATTTTTTAAATGTATAACAATGTTTTAAGAAGCTCTAATTACAAAACTTTCACTGCCTGCAATGTTTACACCTGTATTGTAAGAGCATGACAATAAAACCCTTGAACCCTGGAACCTTAGAACCTTAGCATTAATCAAATCATGTGATGAGTCTATATTAAGAAGGGAGGCCAAAATTCCAGTGGAGTATACTCATTATCCTAAACCAAACATGCTTGCCCTTTAATGGGTGGCCCAATTAGAAGAAAATGCAAAATGCAAGGGACTGAATCGGTCTGTTGACTTTTGACGGCACAGCCCATTTTAATAAGAATGATTTCATGAATTGGCTCCAGACAATGCGTGTTTACTAGCTAGCGGTTCTTACATTTATCGTAGTGCCTAAATCTGGAGATTTCTCAAAACCAAATAACTATCGTGCATGGCGTCAGTCTGACATACATCATTACAACCGCGTGATACTGAACAGCATACAGTGCGCCATCAACCCCCACTTGAGAGAGAACCAAAAAGGGCTTTTGAGAGGGGAGAACCTACGTAGCCCAGATCTTGGCCTTAAAGGAGCACTTCACCCATTCTCAACCGTATCTTCATATATGGTCATTATAATATAAGCTTGTACCATTTCTGTCTACTCACTCTGCGTCTCATTGGTAGGCTATGACAGTTCAGAAACCTGCCTACCAATGACATCTTCAATGGGGATGACAAACTAATAGAAACTATAGACTTTCACTTCGTGGAAGGTTAGAATGCTGAAATAGATTGCATTGATAATAAATAAATATAATTTTGAAATATTTTTTTAAATGACCAAACCTGCCTACCGCTGATGTCACTGGTAGGCATGTTTCTGAACTGCCCACAGCCTCCTCTATGACACAGAGCGAGTAGACAGAATCTTATAATGAGCATTAGTGAGGCCCAATTATATGAAAATAGGTTTCCTTTAAGGAGGTGATGAAGAAATGGCATTTGACTTGATACACGGGGGCATGATGATGAAGACACTCAAACAGTGTTACTCCCATACTGCTCTGGGCCATAAGGACCATGTACATGGACGGGTACAAGAGCCAAGGTGATGACCCCAGATGGCAACAGCGAAGAATTTGACAATCCTGGCGGGGGTGTTGGGGGGTACCCTCTTCATTATAATCATAGAGCAGACATAGAGCTATTGATCAGAGTGGAGACAGAGCGTGCCAATGTTGGCCTTTGGCTACATGCCAAGAAATCTGAGGTTATCGTCTACAACAGTGGTTCTCAAACTTTTCAGGCCGCGACCCCCCAAAATAATCAGATTTGAACTGGGGACCTCCCAAAATAATCAGATTTTGAACTGGGGACCCCCCCTGACAAGCACTTGGAATTGTAGGAGTTGAGGCATTACATTTAGTTTGACTCGCTTCCACAGATAAATGCTGATCTACCTGCTCACAACGCCTCGTGTACGTTTTTTGCCTCTTGGCTCTTTCTTATATTATTTGACAATTTGGCCAATGTTTGACCATTTTTATAGTATAGTTTGCTCGTTACTTTTGATGCAGTAATGGTCTTTTTTTCATTTATTTTCTTTTCTTTTCAATTTTTTTAGGTATTAAAAGGTCTTAAAAGTCCTTACATTGTCACTTTACTGTCATCTGGGTTGTAGGTCAGTGGTTCTCAACCTGGGAGTCCTGACCCACAGGTTGAGAACCACTGACCTACAACATCCTCCCCGATCAACCAGAACGAACATGTTACCAACAGGGATCTGATTCTGTATGGGGGGGGGGGGGGGTTACCAAGGGTTAGAGAGAAAATGGCATGCAGGAGAAGGAGACTGGCCAATCACTGCCACAGACACCGTCATCTCCCAGCCATCAAACTGAATAATTTAGTTTTTCTTACCACCCAACATGTCTAGTTCAAATGGCTATGGCTGGGGTGCCCGAGTGGCTCCTCGAGTTAATAAGCCACACATATCATCGCTAATGGCCCATGTTGCTCCACGTAAAAGGCAGAAATACCTTAATAAAAGACTGAGCTGTTGCTCCCAGGCTCTATCTCCAAGTCTGGGTGAAGGAATTGGCTGGATGTCTCACAGACAGGCCGCATTAATTATGGCTCATAAAAGAAAGGACTAATCGACTAAGTAATACCACCATAGCCACAGTATAAACCATGTTTAGATTTGTGAAATTACACAAGGATAAACGATACATTGTGAAAGTGATGGACAATACAGCGATAAACATTAAACACCCTGAATGAAAGAATGTCTTTCTTCTTTTTGCCAATGACAACAACAAAACATCTCACATCAAAACAAAAGAGAAACAAAAGACAGAAAGAAAGAAACTCCAACATAAATTACAGAGGCAGACTGATTTGTATGAGACCGGACAGAACATATGTGTAATGACAATGAGTAACATCAGTTGTGACACTACTCCTACTCATGTTTTACAACACTAGTCTACACTTTGCATAGTGAGTCAGAGTGGTAATAGCTGCACAGTAAAATCACACTTAGGCCCATTTGGATCCATCTGAGAGTGTATCACACTGTAAATTAGGATTTTACAGTGTGAACTGAATGATAATTGAGATGGTTGCTGTATGGGCACACAGAGAAAGCAGTAAGTGAGGAATGGGCAGGGAGTACGTTTCATAGTCTACTTACCGAACGCCCATAGATCACTTGACTTTCTGTGACAGCAATAATAATAAGTACAATAAATAATAGCCTTTTTTATAGCAGGAGAAGTGAGTAAAATTTAGAGCAAGGGAGAAAGTGTGGGGTTGACTTAGCCCAGCACGCATTCCTGTCACACAGCTGAAAAATTGTACTCGCAATGTTTCTGACTTATTTTATTGTATTATGGGAGAGATGCTGTAGTTTATTTAGAATAGGCCAACATTTTAAAAATATAGGATAAGGTAGACTACTTTAAATTAATTCCCTTCGGGTGTAATCACAGACTCAAGAACAGTTCACTTATACTATTTATCATTCAATTTATTCAAACAATAGCGGCCTCAGCCCATAAAAGCACTATTGTTTGGACCACGAAGAACATGAGTTATACAGGCCTACTATGTCCTAAAAACTGCCATGATTTGTTTTAATATAACCTGACGTAGAGGTGTATTTTATTTTTTCCCCCCTTTTTTTCAAATGATGGATATCATATTTTAGGTATTAACTCTGTTCGACTTCTGAATGAACTGTAGTTTCTATATTTCCTTGCAGCAGACTGTAACCTCAGATTTGGGAAAGGGTAATTTCCTGGCTGGACTGTGGGAACAGCAAAACCTTGACTCTGATGCAATTAAAAACATTTGACCGCTGCCCTCTTGTGGTTCCACGAGTTAAAAGCATCTCTAAACCGGCTCACCTGTAACAGTAGACAGTCGTTCTGCTGTTACAGAGGCCTTGAACTCCTACAAGTTGGGCTCAATTCACAGTGTATTTTGTCATCAGGTGGATTTAGAGAGCGGAAACAGACCAGAGATCGGGTGAACTTTGTGTTTGTTCTGTGCATGTGCGTGCATGCGTGTGTGCGCATGAGTGTGTGTGTGTGTGTGTACATGTATCTGCGGTACACGTGCATGCCATGCAGATGTGTGTGAGATTGTGTCCATGCGTCTGACTATCGTCTCTGTCGGGTGGAAACCGCATATGTCCACATTTTTCAGGATTCAAATAAAAAAACATCAAAGTAGCTCCAAAGCTCCAAATGTGTCGCTTCGCTCTGCGTTTCGAGCTTGTAGGATCTGCTACTTTTGATGCTTTTGTGTGTGACGCTGTAGTTTGATCAAGTAGGGCGTTATTTACGAAAAAACACAAAAAGTTAGAGTATGGACATAAGCGGTTTCTGCCCGACAGCAACGCTATGTGAAATGAAGCCCTCAGTGGATCCGATCGCCAGGCTCCTGCTGTGCTGTCAGGAGGAAACACGGGGCTCCGGTGTCTCTCCAGGGCCCTCACCTCTGCTGAGCGCCAATCCAGGCTCGCGTCAGACACCGCAAGTTTCTCTGATGGATGTACTTGTGGAGCTTCAAAGACCTGCCTGTCAGTCTCCACCAATCAAGCTGAGGTCCAGCCCTCTCCCAGAATCAATTACCCCATACCACGACTTTCACAATCTCGCATTTCTCGATAGCATGAACTATTGCTTACACTTTTTCCTTTTCTTTTGAGAGGTGATTGGCAGCCTTTCATGTTTTCTCCTGTTTTTCAGTTCTTCTATATAATGACTTCATCAGTACCAGGACTCCAGCGTGGTGCAAAGTCACGGACGTTTTACAATGCAAATCAGTAGCGATAATAATTTACATGTAGACTAGAAACACAGGGCAGGGTGGATTTCCACACATGACTTGCTTGACTGATAAGGTCAGGGTTAGGGGTGAAGTAAAAATAGGTGGTTAGATTTATCATCAAAACAGATGCACTGAGGATGTTTCTCAAATGAAAGTATTGGGTCTTATTATGTTGAATGAATGAATGAATGAAATGTATATCAAATATATAATTTGTTTGTGGGTGATGATGATCAGAGAGAGGGAGATAAATAAAGGCGATGATGATGATGAAAGTGAAGAAGAGGACGAAGGCGGAGGAGATGGTAGAGGGGCAGATATAGGAGGAGAGCAAAGTCCAGGTGGTGGTGGTAGAAGAAGAAGAAGAAGAAGAAGAAGAAGAAGAAGAAGAAGAAGAAGAAGAAGAAGAAGAAGAAGAAGAAGAAGAAGAAGAAGAAGAAGAAGAAGAAGAAGAAGAAGAAGAAGAAGAAGAAGAAGAACAACAACAACAACAACGAGAGGAACATGAAGGAGAAAGAAGATGGAGACGACCACAACAGAATGCTGTTCCACATAATTGAATGTGCCTCACAAACCATTGTTATGACGCACTACACTGATGCAATGTAGCAGAAGGATTCAGCCTACACCCAATGCAAAAAAAACACATTCCACTAATCTGAAAATCACAAGGAAACATACAAAGATATAATACCAGTGATGCATGATCATACCTGCAATAAAACATCAGTCAGGTGAGATTAAATATCAGTGTATAGGCAACACCTGATATGAAAGAAAGAAAGAAAGAAAGAAAGAAAGAACGAAAGAACGAAAGAACGAAAGAACGAACGAACAACCCTAACTCTAACCCTAACCCTAACCAGTAGAGGCCTGAATCACAGTCATGGGTCAATGTAACAATGTGAAGGCCAAGTGCACTTGAAGCATTGTCTGCAAATCACATTCAATTCCGTTGTGCAGATCTGTCTTTTGATGAATCACTAAGTAAAAGCGCCGTACCCTTGAGCCGGTTCATTTGGGTGCAGCGAGTATGTGCTCGGCTGCACCCCATTCCTATTAGACTGTTGTGGTACATGAGCCCTGCCAGGTGCTCCAGACAGCTTATCTCCTCTCTGTCCTGAAGCGTGCAGGTTTCCATTGCAATAATGATATAGTTTGTGTCGTGTCAAAACAAATACACTCTGCCTCTCTGGGCTTTGGAGGCTAAATGCTGCTTTTGATTTCGCTGAGTCCCTCGTGTGCCTCAGAATTATCTGAGAAACTGTGTGTGTGTGTGTGTGTGTGTGTGTGTGTGTGTGTGTAGCATGCCCGACTCTGTGTACATCCCCTGTCCATACTCGCATGCACACACACCCCAACTTTCCCACTTGTCAGCCCTCTCTCAACATCTGGTGCTGGCTAGAGTCTAGGAGGAGGCTCTGCATGCGGAGGAACACAGCAGTTGGACTGAGCCAACGCCACATTGCTCACCCACCCAGTCCCTTCTCCTTTACGAGAAACCAGCCTAACAAAGATTAATGAATGCTCAGACACGGCCACGCCAGCTCCCATGTCACCCTCCAGTCCGTCCCAAACGTCTAAACCTAGTCGGCTCGGGTTCCAAGCAGGGCCCCGACATCATAGAAGGAGCCTGGGCCCGGTCACGGGGGCTCGACCCCGGTGGTTAGCGGATCAAACGGCTGCAGGATCAGAGTAGACTAGAGGGGCGGTCAGGCCCGCTGGGCGCGTGTGTTTGTCTGTAAAGGGCGGAGGATCATGCACACAAAGCATGTAAACACATCAACAGACTTCAGTGTTCTCACGACACTACAGCTGGACCCAGTAAACCCGTGCAGGCTGGAAACAGAGCACATCCTGAGCCGCTAATAATTAAAGTGGGTGTTTGTAAAAAATAAAGGATTATGTGAGTGATTATGACACATTTTTGTTATAGGGTTTTCTTTTTTCAGCCCCTGATTGCTCCAGGGGAGCTGCTCAGTGGCAAATAGTTGTATTGGGCAGCTACCCAGGTGTGAATGTGTGTATACGTTTACGTTTTAAGCAGGACATGGCTGTAAAAAGGTATCTGCGCTCTGTCCACTGTCCCTGGATTAAATGGAGAAAAGAAAAGTTGATATTTTCGGCTTTTTTTTTCTTTTTCATCAGCATGTGTGCTACATTCAGGCCACATGGCAGAGCTGTCAAAGCCTGCTAGACCGAACCACAGCAGAGCGTGCCTCTCTCTCCTCTCCATTGTAAACAACAGGCTTGGCAGACTCTAAACTAAAACACATGAGGTTTGGCTTTTGTCAAGCTAACTATTGTTGTCCCCCCTCCCCCTGTTCTGTTAGCCCCCTGCTTCAGCACTAGAGGCAATTTTGAATTCAGCAAAATGTTGCAGAGTAATGCTTGATTTATGTTCTGTTGTGCAATGGTGTCGCGTACCAATAAATAATTGCAGGTCTACAAGCTCAGTGTGGGTCTACAAGGGTGACGCATTCTGATCTTGTATCTATGCTATTTTTGGCATGCGACACTGTTGCACCATCAAGTATAAATCAGGTTTTAAGCTGATGTGAAAGCGGTTAATTATAGGATGTTTCACCCAGACGGTATAAGAATCAGGCCTGATTGCTTGTTTATAATCAATGGGTATGTGCATATTTTGCAGTTACGACTATATTCAATCCAGGGTCTTGTCGTTAATGTACATTTTTATGTCAAAATCAGTGGTTTGCTTCGATTTTCTACTCTCTCTTTTTTTAGGGACATCAAAAGTTAGGGCTAATTCTCTTCCTAATGCCAAGGAGTAATGATGGATTCTAAAGACAGCATCTTTTTCATGATCTTGATGTTTACCTCTACCAAGGTGGAAATGTATAATCTGGTCATCTGTCTGTCTACATGTCCGTTTGTCTGCCTGTCTGTTAGCAGTATATTTTGAGGCCCAAGAAACAACTGCTTAGCCTTTCATGCCTTTTTGTTGTCAACCTCCAGAGGCCACTGAATGTCAGTCCTCCATGTAGGCTAATGTATCATGAAGTTATATTGGCCAAAAGGGGACGGAGTGCCAGAAGCACAACAACACCGTACAGATAAACAGGTCTGGAGGAGGTCTGCAGCTCCTGTTTTTACCCCTTTGCTTTCTGTTACCTTATGTTACCTTTTTGACTACCTAGTTATCATGTTATTCTCTGTACAAAAAGTTCCACGGTCGTTTCTCACACTTTCCCCAATGTCAATGCCTGAACACATTTATCGCTTCCTGTCTGTAAACCCATGGTACCACCCCCCCCCCACACACACACACACACACCACACACAGGAAATAGATGACCTACAAACTTTGTCGTAGCGCGATGTCGTAGTGCGATGTCGTAGCACTGGTGTACAATTTAGTGTAATCACCCTTGAGCATGGAGAGCTTCATGCAGTGTCTTAGCTACTCAAGGAAACTTAGGCAGGATGAATCGAGCCTATCTAACTCTGGTGTATTTATGGTTTGCCATTCTTTTTTGGGGGGCTATTTTAAAATTAGCTTTTATTACACACCTGGATTTTTTTAATCTCATTTGCCCAAACTGTTTGGGCAAATGAGACTCCATTTAACCTTGCCATGGAGTTACTGTGTGAAAGATTCTCAAAGTTATTTTAGACCCCTGTAAGCAACTGTTTTAGAGCTAAGGAAGAATGATTAGAAGGAAGTCAGTGCTCCGCTTCAATCGGGGGAAAAACCTTGCACAAACCAAGCCAGGAATCTCGGTATCATATCATGAATTCAGACCTGAAGTTCAACAGCCACATCAAGACCATTACAAAGTCAGCCTACTATCACCTTAAGATTATTTCAAGGATGAAAGTATTATGTTTCTACAAGATTTGGGAAAACTTGTCCATGCATTTATCTTCAGAAGACTCGGCTGCTGTAACGTTGTCTTACAGGTCTCGCTAAAACATCAGTCAGACAGCTGCAACTGATTCAGAACGCTTCTGCTCAAGAACTCACAAGACCAAGAAAGTGGATCTTATCACTTCAGTTCTCAGGTCTTTACACAGGCTCCCTCTCTGTCAAATAACTGATAAAATGTCAAATACTGCTGTTTGTTTATAAAGCATTGAACAGTTTAGGGCCAAAATATTGTTCTGATCTGTTACATTATGAACCGTCCAGATCAGTTTGTATACACCACATATATGGAACAAACTCCCTGAATACATAGGACCACAATGGAAACAAGCCCTCAGGACTTTTTATGTTATCCTTATTTGTTAATTAAGTATTCAATCAATCAATCAATCAATCAATCAATCAATCCCAGATAATTGCTGGTCGGCTCTCATTTCTGAGGCTGAAGACTTTTCTATTTGCCTCTGTCTTTTACTGAGGTTCTTGATCAATTTCTTGTGGTACAGTGTAATTTTATTCTATTTCGTTCTGTCTCCTTTTAGCTTATTCTTATTTTCTATTTTCTGAACTATTTAATGCTTATTTTTAATTGTGAAATGAAAAAGTGTTTTCTTCTTTCTTAATGTCCTTAATGTTTTGTGTAAAGCACTTGAATTGCCTTGTTGAAATGTGCTATACAAATAAACTTGCCTTGCCTTTGCTCTTGATAGTTTCTCAATAGCCAGGGATGTAGAGCACCCCACATTTTTGTGGGAGCACACACATCCACATAACATGCCCACAAGTACAAACCAATGGGTTTGGGCAGTCATAGCAAAACCACATATGACAGGGAAATGCCAGCTTAGAAATAACTGCATTATATGGGGACAGAGCTACAACCCACATTTACAACCTAGTACCAAACGTTGATAACCGTGACCTAACTCTAAATAATGAACACAATTTAAAGTAATTTCACATTTGGAAGATGTTAGTCATTAGATATCCGAGGGGTTGTATGCTCCTTCAGTTTGAAAGGACAGTATATGCTATTGTCTTGTAAGTAACTGATAGCAGAGAATGACTAGTAACACTTAGTAGGAGCCAGGTGACATGTACTGTAGGTGAACAGGGTGTGGGATTATGGTTGTGGGATTGTAATTATTATGTAAATGGCTAAATGACAGTGAGTGAGGCATGGTTTGTTGTCGGCACAGAGTAGAAACCTATAGATTGCCGCCAGAGCTGTATATGTGTAATAGAGTAACCTTTTGGTTACTGTATGTGTGATGTGCTACTGAACCTACATTACATAGAACTAACTTCTACAGGATTTCTGTCCCTTTTGCTACCTTCATTATGTATGGTTTTGTTTAGGCTACAATTCCTAGTACAAACTTTTGTGGACTGCGTTGTACGCCTATTCTGGCTATATTATGACAAAGTATATATTTTCCTTTCTCCGGGTTGGTTGTGTGTGAAGTCACCAAGAGATTCTGGTTGCTTATCTTGCTGATCCTAATGTCTATTACAGTGAGCTCTTGGAATGTTAAGGAAGCTGGCTGAAGTACTACAATAGGACTGTATTAAATGTTGTTGTACTGAAACAAATTATTGCCAGTCCAAATCACTCTCATGCTCATAACTTGGCATCTGAAAATGACAAACAGACATTCAGTTCTTTGGATGCGATGTGTAAAATACACATTCCAGGTAGTTTTCACCACTAGCTCTGTCTGTCTTGTCTGTCCGTCCTGTCCGTCTGTCCGTCGTCCGTCTGTCCGTCTGTCCGTCTGTCTGTCTGTCTGTCTGTCTTTCTCTCTCTCTCTCTCTCTCTCTCTCTCTCTCTCTCCTCTCTCTCTCTCTCTCTCTCTCTTCTCTCTCTCTCTCTCTCTCTCTCTCTCTCTCTCTCTCTCTCTCTCTCTCTCTCTCTCTCTCTCTCTCTCTCTCTCTCTCTCTTTCTCTCTCTCCCTCGTCTGTCTCAGCCCTGAAGTGTCTGGTTTCAGTGAAGAATGAACCGTTTCTGACTCTCAAAACCTCATCCAATGCTGACATCTCCTCTCCCAAGTGCTTCACGCAACTACTGTCATCACCTCCATACTGCTGTCACTGGCACTGGAGTGAGGGAGTTGAAGAGTCCAGGAACCCTGGGCGCATAGAGGCCATCAAAAAGGCCATGGTTTATAGAAATTAGCTTCGAATCTTCAATGATATCATTTGAGATTGTGATGCACAGTATGTCATTGTCACGGAGGTCAGACTGTGGCTGTTACTACGTCTACTTCTATAACTACCAATCTGTGATTACAATTATGATTATATCTAATATTAGTAGTGCCTCTGTTTTAATGGTATCATGAATTATTCCAATTCCTTTGTGACCTAGTTTCCCAGGTAGCACACTATGTTGGTGTTGAGTTGGACTTAAGTTGTAAGTGTGCTGACCATGTGGGTATGACATCCTGGGTATGGGGGGGGGGGCAATGTTCACTAATTTTCCATTGCGTAGTATCTGCTCTACACGCCATGGCTCTATCCTCCTTTTTTTGCTTTTCCACTAGGTCAAAGTACCTGGTACCAGTGGTGGAAAGTACTGTCAATTTTATGTCTGGAGTATTTACAAATTTCAATACTTTTACTTCAACTCCATTACAACTTCTATATATTGTACTTTTACTCCAATGCAATTATTTGAAAACTTTAGTTACTAGTTACTTTGTAGATTTTGAGCCATACTTACAGCCTTATTTATACTTCGGCCAAGCTCACAACGCGTTGCGATGCGACGCGTTGTGAGCTTGTAGATCTGCTATTGAATACATATTGAACTTGTGAGATGGGACATTGTGCATAATGAATACTTTTACGTTTGATATATTTTGATGTCAATACTTTTGTACTTTTACTCAAGTAAATTTTAAATAACAGACTTTTACTTGGAACTGAGTATTTCTAGATTGTGGTATTGATA